>NC_056444.1:88967501-89007501 GCF_018296145.1 Oncorhynchus tshawytscha
GAGAGACACAGCGAGAGACAGGGGGAGACACAGCGAGAGACAGGGGGAGACACAGCGAGAGAGACAGCGAGAGACAGGGGAGAGACAGGGAGAGACACAGCGAGAGACAGGGGGAGACACAGCGAGAGACACAGCGAGAGACACAGCGAGAGACACAGGGGAGAGACAAACATAGAGACATAGAGAGATAGAGAGAGAGAGAGAAGAGAGAGAGAGAGAGAAAGAGAGAGAGAGAGAGAAAGAGAGAGAGAGAAAGAGAGAGAGAGAAAGAGACTTGACTTTTTGTCTTTCTTTACTTAAACAAACTCATTTCATTTAAAACTCTTAAAAATAAAAATAAAAAACAAAAGTATATCCTGTACTGCATACATTTGCCATACTCACCTTTCTATCTACCACATGATACAATCCAACATCACAATACCCACTCCTACAACTGTATATCCAAAACACCTTCCCCAGCTATGCAGACAGCCCCCTATACAGACAGCCCCCCCAACACACCAGATCTCCTCAAACATCTCTACACATTTGATCATTTTATAGAACTCAAACTCAACCCTGAGGCGCGCAGAGACCATCCCCAATAGTAAAACCCTTTGACCCCCTCAACCTCTAACTTCACAGCAAACATCCCAACAGTATAAAATCCCAACAGTAAAACCCACCCCCAACCTCTCACACAGACATCCCAACAGTAAAACCCACCCCCAACCTCTCACACAGACATCCCAACAGTAAAAACCACCCCCAACCTCTCACACAGACATCCCAACAGCAAAACCACCCCAACCTCTCACACAGACATCCCAACAGCAAAACCACCCCCAACCTCTCACACAGACATCCCAACAGCAAAAACCACCCCCAACCTGTCACACAGACATTCCAACAGAGACATTAATGGCATTAACCTGGTGCACACAGAAAACACATGAATCACAGTTTCTTTCATTTGACAGAAAGGACACCCCTACCCGACTCCCGGTTCAACCCGTACCAACCAGCTGTTAGTGGCCAGGGCTCCATGTAGAACCCTCTACTGGAGGTCCCCTGACCTCTTTGGTACTGGGGGTTTGTAGAGCCCCCTCAATCTAAAACCTACCATACTCTCTGCCCCACATATCCCCTGCCACTGATGTGCCTTCACTCCTGTTAGGCTCCTAATGTTCCTCACCTTAATGCAGAGGTTGAAGAGGGGTTTACCTCCCACCACCTCAAACTCCCCCAGGCTCCTAATGTTCCTAACCTTAACACAGAGGTTGTAGAGGGCTTTACCTCCCACATCCTCAAACTCCCCCAGGCTCAGAGTGTTAAAATCTAACAAGTCATCGAGACCCCTTTGCCAGTCTCCCGTCTCTGCCGTCACAGTGGTGGAAACATTGGTGGCCCCTCTCCCTTTGGACGCTCAAAAATCCCCCTTACCGGCTCAGACAGTGCCTCCTGAACCTCCAGGAATCTCTCCAGTAGCCTAAGAGACATTATTCCTGTTTGTTGTGCCAAGACTTCCGGGGTTTTCCACCCCTCCTCTCCCAGCAGTCTCAGGTCACCCAGCCTTAGTAAACCCCCTGCCATCAGTTGCCTCTGCAGGGAGGCCGACTGAACCGATCTCAAAGGGATGGCTGGGTTGTGGAAGATAGGCTCCTCCCACACCCATAGCCCAGGCTCCACACCCCCTTCTCATGTGGGCCTTAGCAGCTGCCAGGCCCTCAGCATTGCAGAGTAAAAATCTGAGAGACCTGCTGTACTCAGCCTCTCCAGCTTCATGAGGAACAGCTGCCGGTCCAACCCTAATCCGCCAGCTCACCTCAGCAGCGCGCATGCTGGCTCTCTCCAGCCTGAGGATGAGAGAGCTGTGTACTGTTGACAGAAAAGCCGAATTTGCACTTTCCCCACATCCCACCATTGACTCAGAGACTCATACTCCTCTCTTCTCTGCCCCCATCTTTCCCAAAAAGTCTGGAAACCTGAGCAAAAAGTGGCATCTTGTAAGAGCTTTACATTGGACTTCCAATAAGATGCCTGCCGGGGCCCTGGTGAAATAGACAGCCGAGCCATGGTTATGTGGTGATCCGAAAACCCCACTGGGAGAATGGTAGCACCCAGCAGCCTATTGCTCTGATTCCTGGACATGTAAAAACGATCAAGTCGAGCTGCACTCACCCTAGCCCCAAAAACCTTCACCCACGTATACTGTCTTGTGTTTGGATGTTTAGTTCTCCAAACATCCACTAGGTCGAACTGATTAATGATGTCCCTTAACACTCCCACTGACACTGAATGAGACTCTTCCCCATTTCTGTCTTTTGTAAAAATCCATTGTACAGTTCCAGTCCCCTCCGACCACCAGCGTCTCCTCAGGCGTTACCTGTGAGAGTTCCTGTCTAAGACTCCCAAATAGAAGCCCTCTTTCTCTCCCTGTGTTAGGCGCATACACATTTATGAAGACGAAACCCATGTTGTTAATTTCTGCTTTAACAACAAGCAGCCTACCTTCACACACCTCCTTTGAGGAGCAACGTTTTACAGACAGACCCGGTGCTAAAGGACTGTCTCTCCTGCACTAAGATCTGTCCCATGGATCAACACACAGACAGCCCCGGTGCTAAAGGACTGTCTCTCCTGCACTAAGATCTGTCCCATGGATCAACACACAGACAGACCCGGTGCTAAAGGACTGTCTCTCCTGCACTAAGATCTGTTCCATGGATCAACACACAGACAGACCCGGTGCTAAAGGACTGTCTCTCCTGCACTAAGATCTGTCTCATGGCTCAACACACAGACAGACCCGGTGCTAAAGGACTGTCTCTCCTGCACTAAGATCTGTCCCGTGGCTCAACACACAGACAGGCCCGGTGCTAAAGGACTGTCTCTCCTGCACTAAGATCTGTCCCATGGCTCAACACACAGACAGCCCCGGTGCTAAAGGACTGCCCCGCCTACACTAAGATCTGTCCCATGGCTCAACACAGACAGCCCCGGTGCTAAAGGACTGTCCCATGGTTCAACACACTTGCCCCTTTCCACCAGATCCCCCAATCGACTTCATTCACCACATCACTATGCGTCTCCTGCAGAAACAACACCTGTACTTTTTTTGTCTTACATATTCACCCAACACACTCCTCTTTCCCGCATCTCTGGCACCATTTATATTGAGTGAGCCTGCCTGAAGAGTCTCCATAAGAAGTGGGAGAAAAGCCAGCAGAGCAAGAGACCAATAGCAAAGCTCAAAAAGCCCCAGTGTCAGAAAGAAACTATACATCTAAACCGTGTCTGAAGGTAGACCTATACTCACTGTTGTGACCCACTTCCTCAACCTAAACCGTTTCCTGGGTGAGAGGACACCATGCCCCTCATTTTTCATAGCATGTTGTACTGATCTTACAAACTTTCTAGGATCAGAGAAAAAGCCTCAAGATTAACTTTTTCCCCCTTAGTCTCATTCAGGAACCTTGTCAGTTCTCTCAACGTGTACTTAGACCCCTCTGCTTGACTGGCTGTCAGCTCCGGGCCCATTGAAGAGGAGTCTGAAAAAATAACTCCTCTTCCTCAGACTCACTTTCCTCCTCATGTCTATCTCCCACCCTGACCACCTGCCCTTCCTCTCTGGTCAGGGCATCACCCACAACAACAGGCAACATTTCCATGGTGCCTTTGTCCACACCCTTTTTCCTTTTCCACTTGACACCCTCCTCCTCCCCCCTTAGTCTCTTACACTTCCCCACTACACCCTCCTCATCCACTAGAATAACCTGACTAGACCCAGCATCATCTACACCACCACCTCTAGCCTGACTAGACCCAGCATCATCTACACCACCATCTCTAGCCTGACTAGACCCAGCATCATCTACACCACCACCTCTAGCCTGACTAGACCCAGTATCATCTACACCACCACCTCTAACCTGACTAGACCCAGTATCATCTACACCACCACCTCTAACCTGACTAGACCCAGTATCATCTACACCACCATCTCTAGCCTGACTAGACCCAGTATCATCTACCCCACCATCTCTAGCCTGACTAGACCCAGCCTCATCTACACCACCATCTCTAGCCTGACTAGACCCAGCCTCATCTACACCACCATCTCTAGCCTGACTAGAACCAGCCTCCACTACACCACCATCTCTAGCCTGACTAGAACCAGCCTCCACTACACCACCATCCATAGCCTGACTAGACCCAGCCTCATCTACTCCACCATCTCTAGCCTAACTAGACCCAGCCTCCCCTACCCCACCATCTCTAGCCTGACTAGACCCAGCCTCTCCCCTAGACCCAGCCTCCCCACCATCTCTAGCCTGACTAGACCCAGCCTCCCCTACCCCACCATCTCTAGCCTGACTAGACCCAGCCTCCCCTACCCCACCATCTCTAGGCCTGACTAGACCCAGCCTCATCTACTCCACCACTCTCTATCCTGACTAGACCCAGCCTCATCTGCACCACCATCTATAACCTGACTAGACCCAGCCTCATCTACACCACCATCTCTAGCCTGACTAGACCCAGCCTCATCTACACCACCATCTCTAACCTGACTAGACCCAGCTTCATCTACACCACCATCTCTAGCCTGACTAGACCCAGCCTCCACTACACCACCATCTCTAACCTGACTAGACCCAGTATCATCTACACCACCATCTCTAGCCTGACTAGACCCAGCCTCCACTACACCACCATCTCTAACCTGACTAGACCCAGCCTCCCTACCCACCATCTCTAACCTGACTAGACCCAGCCTCATCTACACCACCATCTCTAACCTGACTAGACCCAGCCTCCACTACACCACCATCTCTAACCTGACTAGACCCAGCCTCCCCTACCCCACCATCTCTAACCTGACTAGACCCAGCCTCATCTACACCACCATCTCTAGCCTGACTAGACCCAGCCTCCCCTACCCCACCATCTCTAGCCTGACTAGACCCAGCCTCATCTACACCACCATCTCTAGCCTGACTAGACCCAGCCTCCACTACACCACCATCTACAACCTGACTAGACCCAGCCTCCACTACCCCACCATCTCTGGCCTGACTAGACCCAGCCTCCACTACCCCACCATCTCTAACCTGACTAGACCCAGCCTCATTTACCCCACCATCTCTAGCCTGACTAGACCCAGCCTCATCTGCACCACCATCTATAACCTGACTAGACCCAGCCTCATCTTCACCACCACCTCTAGCCTGACTAGACCCAGCCTCATCTACACCACCACCTCTAGCCTGACTAGACCCAGCCTCATCTACACCACCATCTATAACATGACTAGACCCAGCCTCATCTTCACCACCACCTCTAGCCTGACTAGACCCAGCCTCATCTACACCACCATCTATAACCTGACTAGACCCAGCCTCATCTGCACCACCATCTATAATATGACTAGACCCAGCCTCATCTACACCACCATCTATAACCTGACTAGACCCAGCCTCATCTGCACCACCATCTATAACCTGACTAGACCCAGCCTCATCTGCACCACCATCTATAACATGACTAGACCCAGCCTCCCCTACCCCACCATCTCTGGCCTGACTAGACCCAGCCTCATCTACACCACCATCTCTAGCCTGACTAGACCTAGCCTCCGCTACCCCACCATCTTTAGCCTGACTAGACCCAGCCTCATCTACACCACCATCTCTAGCCTGACTAGACCTGGCCTCATCTACACCACCATCTATAATCTGACTAGACCCAGCCTCCCCTACCCCACCATCTATAATCTGACTAGACCCAGCCTCCCCTACCCCACCATCTCTAGCCTGACTAGACCCAGCCTCATCTACACCACCATCTCTAGCCTAACTAGACCCAGCCTCCCCTACCCCACCATCTCTAGCCTGACTAGACCCAGCCTGACTAGACCCCCTACCCCCACCATCTCTAGCCTGACTAGACCCAGCCTCATCTACACCACCATCTCTAGCCTAACTAGACCCAGCCTCCCCTACCCCACCATCTCTAGCCTGACTAGACCCAGCCTCCACTACCCCACCATCTATAACCTGACTAGACCCAGCCTCATCTGCACCACCATCTATAACATGACTAGACCCAGTCTCATGTACACCATCATCTATAACATGACTAGACCCAGCCTCATCTACACCACCATCTCTAAACTGACTAGACCCAGCCTCCCCTACCCCACCATCTCTAGCCTGACTAGACCCAGCCTCCCCTACCCCACCATCTCTAGCCTGACTAGACACAGCCTCCCCTACCCCACCATCTCTAGCCTGACTAGACCCAGCCTCCCCTACCCCACCATCTCTAGCCTGACTAGACCCAGACCCAGCCTAGACCCAGCCCTACCCCACCATCTCTAGCCTGACTAGACCCAGCCTCCCCTACACCACCATCTCTAGCCTGACTAGACCCAGCCTCCGCTACCCCACCATCTCTAGCCTGACTAGACCCAGCCTCCTCTACACCACCATCTCTAGCCTGACTAGACCTAGCCTCCGCTACCCCACCATCTTTAGCCTGACTAGACCCAGCCTCATCTACACCACCATCTCTAGCCTGACTAGACCTGGCCTCATCTACACCACCATCTATAATCTGACTAGACCCAGCCTCCCTACCCCACCATCTATAATCTGACTAGACCCAGCCTCCCCTACCCCACCATCTCTAGCCTGACTAGACCCAGCCTCATCTACACCACCATCTCTAGCCTAACTAGACCCAGCCTCATCTACACCACCATCTCTAGCCTGACTAGACCTAGCCTCCGCTACCCCACCATCTCTAGCCTGACTAGACCCAGCCTCATCTACCCCACCATCTCTAGCCTGACTAGACCCAGCCTCCACTACATCACCATTCATAGCCTGACTAGACCCAGCCTCCACTACACCACCATTCATAGCCTGACTAGACCCAGCCTCCACTACACCACCATTCATAGCCTGACTAGACCCAGCCTCCACTACACCACCATTCATAGCCTGACTAGACCCAGCCTCCACTACACCACCATTCATAGCCTGACTAGACCCAGCCTCCACTACACCACCATTCATAGCCTGACTAGACCCAGCCTCCACTACACCACCATTCATAGCCTGACTAGACCCAGCCTCCACTACACCACCATTCATAGCCTGACTAGACCCAGCCTCCACTACACCACCATTCATAGCCTGACTAGACCCAGCCTCCGCTACCCCATCATCTCTAGCCTGACTAGACCCAGGCTCATCTACACTACCTTCCCTGGCATGACTAGGCTCAGCTTCTGCTGTCTGCATCTCCTTACCCCCTGCACTTTGACCTTGATTTCCCCCACTGGCGCTTGTGCCCTCACCTTGTCTACGGGTTTTATGTGGGCACGCAAAGCTCTTATGCCCCAAATCCCCACACTCAAAACACCATCAACTATCTGTGCTGGCAAACCCTGCATAGAGCCCTTCCACGTGCCTCACTTTGAAATGCACATTTAGTTGTTGCTTATTGTTGTTCCGAAACATAAACACTTGCCTCCGGAACGAAACATCATGCTTACCAGCATCTGCCTGAAAGCCTGCTGACAGTACACGAAAACCGCTAGCAAACTTTACCAAAACGACTTAGCTCTTTCCTGATTTCGTCATCCATAATAAATGGAGGCAAATTTGCAACAACAACTGTTGTTGAAGGGGTAGAGAGAGGTGAAATTGACACCAACACATCCCTTACAAGTATTCCGCTAGCAATTAGCCTACCAACCAAATTAGCCCTTTTCATGAACACAACCACAGCTTTGTTCATTCTAGAAGCAGAATGTATAAATTCAGCTCCTACATGTTCACCGACCGCGAGCAGAACCCCCTCCACTTTAACTCCATTCTCAGGAACACACCTGAATCCATGCTGTATCAACAGCATCTTCTCCACGCTAGGCTGAGAAGCCATCGTGCACACCACACCTTCCAAACCGCAGGTGTGGATACCACTACAACAAATATTGCATTAACCCTCCACCATAGAAAATAACATGTAAAGAAAAGAATCAAGAAAGTTAATTAGGATAGAGCCCTCCACACCAAACACTCAAACTCCAAAAAACTCCCAGCATGCACTACGAGAGAGAGAGAGAGAGAGCGAGAGAGAGAGAGACACAAAAACACAAAGAGACATAGAGAGAGGAGACAGACAGACACAGAGACAGACAGAGACACAGAGACACAGAGAGAGAGAATTGGATTTATACCAAAACATCGCATGGCCGATCATGTTTACACCCTACACACCGTGATAGATAAACATGTCCACCAAAATAATACCAAAATGTACGCTTGCTTTATTGACTTCAAAAAAGCATTTGATTCTATTTGGCATGCAGGACTGTTCTACAAAGTTATTGAAAGTGCTGTAGGGGGTAAAACATATGACATAATTAAATCAATGTATACTGGCAATACGTGCAGCATCAAAATTGCCCAAAAAATAACCGAATTCTTTAACCGGGGGCGGGGCCTTCGCCCGGGTTGCATTCTGAGCCCTGCACTCTTCAATATTTACATCAACGAATTGGCCACTATTCTCGAGGAATCCTCAGCCCCTGGTGTTAGTCTCCACAATTCAGTTTGGCTAAAACGAATTAAATGTGTCATTAAACCAATTGCATTTTATGGCAGGGAGGTATGGGGCCCACTTGCAAAACAAGAGTTTACCCAGTGAGACAAACATCTCATTAAAACCCTGAATGCGGAGTTCTGTAAGATTATCCTACATGTCCAGAGGAAAACTACAAACAATGCACGCAGGGCAGAATTAGGCCAATATGAACTAATAATACAAACTCAAATTCAGCATTACGTTTTAGAAACCTTTAAAATAAATACAAGTCCTGCAATGCCAAGAGCAGCCCACCCTGCATACCACTGCTGGCTTGCTTCTGAAGCTAAGCAGGGTTGGTCCTGGTCAGTCTCTGGATGGGAGACCAGATGCTGCTGGAAGTGGTGTTGGAGGGCCAGTAGGAGGCACTCTTTCCTCTGGTCTAAAAAAATATCCCAATGCCCCAGGGCAGTGATTGGGGACACTGCCCTGTGTAGGGTGCCGTCTTTCGGATGGGACGTTAAACGGGTGTCCTGACTCTCTGAGGTCATTAAAGATCCCATGGCACTTATTGTAAGAGTAGGGGTGTTAACCCCGGTGTCCTGGCTAAATTCCCAATGTGGCCCTCAAACCATCACGGTCACCTAATATTCCCCAGTTTACAATTGGCTCATTCATCCCCCTGTAACTATTCCCCAGGTCGTTGCTGCAAATGAGAACATGTTCTCAGTCAACTTACCTGGTAAAATAACAGATAAATAAATTTAAAAAATAAAAGACCTGAGCAAAGAACAGAGTCCCCTCATCCAGCTGGTCCTGAGTTCAAACCTGTTTGACTAACACACTGAAGCCTCAGGACCAGAATGAACATTCAATCAATCAGAATAAATCAAATTACAACACAGTCAAAACAAAACTACATTACTTACTGGGAAACACAAACACAAAGCAAAATGCAGTGCTATCTGGCCCTAAATCGACAGTACACAGTGGCTAACTATTTGACCATGGTTACTGATCAAAACAGGCTAACTACACAGTTCGCGTGTGTGAGCGTTGCAAAATGTATTTAGAAATCTATGTTATTCAATTATTCCCCCCACACTGCTTGGCGCGCCAACGCACTGCAAGTCCTGTCTCTCCCATCTCCTCATTGGTTTATAGAAGCAGGTACCCACGTGCCATCTCCTCATTGGTTATACCCATGTGGGTGACTGAAAGACGAACGAGGTCAGTTTTATGTGTGGATTAATTGGCGGAGTAGAGGACCTGCATTTCAGGTAAAATAACAACTCAATGTTTATATCCCAGGACAAATTAGCTTGCAACCAACAGAATGTTATATATATGGGGGATACAATCTTCCCAGTTTTGCAGATTCTGCTGTGAGGAGGCAGAGTCATTAGATAATTTATTTTGGTACTGTCCATATGTTGCTCATTTTTGGTCACCGGTCCAAGAATGGCTGAAGAATTGTGATATTTGCCTAGAACTAATGCTACAGACAGCAATACTGGGTGATTTGAAAAGTCATAGTCAAACGATCAATAATATAATAATTATTTTAGCAAAATGTTTATCTTTAATTTACAATCTGTAGAAGCTATGAGAATAGAAAGGTTCAGAACTTTTGTGAAGTTGAAAAATATATGTCAAATAGAAGTCCAATATGGATGGTGTTAAGAGATAGATGGGGGGGTTGAATGGAGCTGAAGGGTGGGACTAATAATAACAAGAACCAATGTAAAACATACGGGGTCTGTAAAATATATATAGGTTCAGAACTTTTGTGAAATAGCACATTTACAAATAGAAATCAAACTGGATGGACATCAGACTAACAATAACGAGGCTATATGCAGGGGGTACTGCAAGCAGGTCAGTGTGTGGGGGTGCAGGTTAGAGGTCATTTGTATATGTAGGTAGGGGTAAAGTGACTATGCATGGATAATAAACAGAGAGTAGCAGCAGTTTAATAATGTAAATAGTCCGGGTGTCCACTTGAGTAATTGTTCAGCCGTTTTATGGCTTGGGGGTAAAAGCTGTAAAATAACCATTTGGACCTAGACTTGGCACTCCGGTACTGCTTGCCATGCAGTAACAGAGAGAACAGTCTATGACTTGGGTGACTGGAGTCTTTGACCATTTTTTGGGCCTTCCTCTGACACTGCCTAGTATATAGGTCCTGGATGGTAGGAAGCTTGGCCCCAGTGATGTACTGGGCCGTATGCACTACTCTCTTTAGGGCCTTACAGTCGGCTGCCGAGCAGTTGCCATACCAGGCTGTGATGCAACTGGTCAGGATGCTCTCGATGGTGCAGCTGTAGAAGTTCTTGAGGATCTGGGGACCCATGCCAAATTTATTCCGTTTCCTGAGGGGGAAAAGGCATTTTCGTGCCCTCTTCACGACTGTCTTGGTATGTTTGGACCATGATGGTTTGTGATGTGGACACCAAGGACTCTCGACCAGCTCCACTATAGTCCCGTCGATGTGAATGGGGGCCTGTCTGGTCCTCCCTTCCTGTAATCCATGATCATCTCCTTTGTCTTGCTCACGTTGAGGGACAGGTTGTTGTCCTGACACCACACTGCCGGGTCTCTGACCTCCTCCCCATAGGTTGTCTCATCGTTGTCGTGATCATTGTCGGTGAACAGTACACTGTTGAGTCATCAGAAAACTTAATAATGGTGTTGGAGTCGTGCGTGGCAATGCAGTTGTCGGTGAACAGGGAGTACAGGAGGGGACTGAGCACGTACCCCTGAGGGGCCCCCGTGTTGAGTATCAGCGTGGCAGATTTGTTGTTGCTTACCCTTACCACCTGGGGGCGGCCCGTCAGGAAGCCCAGGATCCAGTTGCAGAGGGAGAACATTAGTCCCAGGGTCCTTAGCTTAGCGATGAGATATGTGGGTACTATGGTGTTGAACGCTGAGCTGTAGTCAATGAACAGCATTCTGACATAGGTGTTCCTTTTGTCCAGGTGGGAAAGGGCCGTGTGGAGTGTGATTGAGATAGATTCATCTGTGGATCTGGTGGGACGGTATGCAAATTGGAGTGGGTCTAGGGTTTCCGGGATGATGGTGTTGATGTGAGACATGAACAGCTTTTCATAGCACTTCATGTCTACCAACGTGAGCGCTACGGGGCGGTAGTCATTTAGGCAGGTTACCTTCACTTTCTTCGGCACAGGGACTATGGTGGTCTGCTCGAAACATGTAGGTATTACAGACAGGGAGAGGTCAGGGAGAGGTTGAAAATGAAAACACTTGCCAGTTGATCCATTCATGCCAGCAGTACACGTCTGGCCCAGCGGCCCTGCGAATGTTGTCCTGTTTACAGGTCTTGCTCACATCAGCTACGAAGAGTGTGATCACACAGACATCCGGAACAGCTGGTGCTCTCATGCATGCTTCAGTGTTGCTTGCCTTGAAGTGAGCATAAATCTGCCAATCTGGTATTTGATACCATTCCACTGATTCTGCTCAAGTCATTACCACGAGCCAATCAGATTCCATGACCTCCTGAGAGAAATGTGTCCTCCCCAAATCAGATTCCACGACCTCCTGAGAGAAATGTATCCTACATTTGCTATAGCATTTTACTGCAAGAAATTTTTAATTCTGCAGGAGTTAATATTAAGGCTATTTGAGAGGTTATAGAACTGTCGTCAGTGTCCAGATTTCAGTTCAACCCATCTGAACAGCAAGCTACAGTTCCCTTGACATGCCATAGGCCTATTTGAAGTCCCCATCTTGTGACTGTCTAATTTGTACAGCGCCTCACAATCATCACACGTAACATTCACTGCTGTCATCCTCTTTAACCACGTCACTAAATCTTCCCCAAACATGACTGTTCTGGTCCTCCCTTCTCTTTATTTTCAACTCTCCATTTCACAGCTTTTCGGTTATTGAATTGAACTCTGACATTGTCCTTTTTGACTCAGTGGATCGACATTTTGTGCGAATTCCAAAAATCTTTTGGCGATTGGTGTGTAGGCTATTTGGCTTGTAAAGTTGGGCCCTAAATCTTAGGCTTGAGCACTAATGCCAGACAGCCTAAAATAATGAAAGAAAATCCTCAATGTAGCCTATAGATATAAATTAAACAAGAATTATACATTTATTTATTTTTTGTATTGTTTTGTATTCGTTAAACCCGACTGTGTGTGAGTGTGTGTACATACAGTCCTCTCCAGAGAGAGTGTGTGGGTGTTTGTGAGTGTGAGTACATACAGTCCTCTCCAGAGTGTCCTATAACGGGAACAGGATGCGGCCCCTCGCCCAGAGAGTTGACAGCCTGGACCTTCATCTCATAACTAGAGAACGCTCTGGTTCCGTTCACCAGGTAGGGAGGATGTGGAACATGGGTATGGCTCCAGTGATGCTCCTGAACCTGTCGCCATGACACCTTATACTGGAACCCCGACCCGTTGTACAAACGACGGTCAATCTCCTACACACACACACACACAAGCAAGTTATATAGACGTACGTTTTTGACACACGCATGCACACGGACACGTTGAGAGAGAGACAGACAATGACACACACACACACACCACAAAATACTCACAACACACACATCACACTCACACCACAGACACACAATTCACACATTACACACAAACGACACACTCTCACACACACACAAACGACACACACAAACGACACACTCACACACACACAGAGAAACAAGAGCATGTTGTGTACCTCCCACATGATGACCAGTGTTCCTGGTTCTGTAGACTCACTACGCACATTTAGAGGGTAAGTTTCAGGAACTAGAGCGAGAGGGGGAGAGGGGGAGAGAGAGAGTTACAACAACAGACTAATGTAATCAGAGAGATAAGAGTTATAACACCAACAGACTCTGAAGTAACCCGCCTCAACCAATGTGGTAAAGATCTACTAATTTTTTTACACTTTAGAACCAGAACCCCCATCAGCAGCTAGCCAGCTAACTAGTTACTAGCTAGTAGTCAGATAGCCAACGCTAGCGGTCATCACCGTTAACTTGGACATCAGCCAGCCTCAGCCCGTTCAACTCCTGCCAGTCAGCACAGCGCGACATCAACCCAGAGCATATTGGACTGCTTTTTCTCTACCACATCTCCGAATTCCTGCTGCAAGCTCTGAACCTTTACACCGGATCATCACAGCTAGCTAGCTGCTATCAGAGTGGCTACTCCTGGCTAACGTCTCTGTCCCGAAGCAAGCACCAGTTAGCCTGGAGCTAGCCTCGAGCTAGGCCCATCTCCCGGCTAGCTGAAGAGGTCCATCAGCCAATTATTGGGCTACAATACCTATTTTGCCAAATGGCCTGGACCCTTTTTACACGGAGCCCCGCCGATCCACCATGACTGGACTACCGACATAATCTGCCCAAGGGTTTTTTTCAACTGGCTCCTCCGTCGCGACGTCCCCTGAATGTCCATCTGCTAGCCTGCTAGCCGCGGCCCACTAGCTGTCTAGAGCAAGTTGGACTGTTAGCTGAAGAGGCCCATTGGACAAGTTCTTTGGCCACTATACCTATTTTACCAATTGGGCTGGACCCTTTTACCACACGGAGCCCTGCTGATCCATGACGACTGGTCTGCCAATGTAACAGCACGAGGGGGCTACAACAGACTTCTTCCGTTGCGATGTCCCTCTAAGGCCCTTCTCCTAGCCTGCTAGCCCCGGCCCGCTAGCTGTCTGAATCGAGTGTCTCCGGCTCGAGCCAATCACTGGACCCCTATGATCACTCGGCTACGCATGCCTCTCCCTAATGTCAATATGCCTTGTCCATTGCTGTTTTGGTTAGTGATTATTGACTTATTTCACTGTAGAGCCTCTAGCCCTGCTCAATATGCCTTAGCTAACCCTTTAGTTTCACCTCCGACACATCACCTGGTTTAAATTATGTTTCTAGAGACAATATCTCTTTCATCCTACCATACCTTTGTCTGTACATTATGCCTTGAATCTATTCCTTGCCAAGAAATCTGCTCCTTTTACTCTCTGTCCCAAACGTACTAGTCAACCAGTTATTTTAGCCTTTGGTAGCACCCTTATCCTACTCCTCCTCGGTTCCTCTGGTGATGTAGAGGTTAATCCAGGCCCTGCAGTGCCTAGCTCCACTCTTATTCCCCAGGCGCTCTCATTTGATGACTTCTGGAACCGTAAAAGCCTTGGTTTCATGCATGTTAACATTAGAAGCCTCCTACCTAAATGTGTTTTATTCACTGCTTTAGCACACTCTGCCAACCCGGATGTCCTAGCAGTGTCTGAATCCTGGTTTAGGAATACTAACAAAACCCCTGAAATTTCCATCCCTAACTATAACATTTGCGACAAGATAGAACTGCCAAAGGGGGAGGAGTTAGCCTGCAGAGTTCTGTCATGCTATCCAGGTCTGTGCCCAAACAATTTCAGCTTCCACTTTTAAAAATCCACCTTTTCAGAAACAAGTCTGTCACGTAAGGTAAGGTCTACTACACCCGTTGTATTCAGAATTTCACGGTAAGGTCTACACCCATTGTATTCAGCATTTCACGGTAAGGTCTACACCCGTTGTATTCAGCATTTCACGGTAACGTCTACAGCCGACGTCTACAGCCGTTGTATTCAGCATTTCACGGTAACGTCTACAGCTGTTGTATTCAGCATTTCACGGTAACGTCTACAGCTGTTGTATTCAGCATTTCACGGTAACATCTACACCCGTTGTATTCAGCATTTCACGGTAATGTCTACACCCGTTGTATTCAGCATTTCACGGTAACGTCTACAGCTGTTGTATTCAGCATTTGACAAATAGAATTTGATTTGATTTGACCGGCGTCTCCGCGCGTGTGTGTGTGTCAGACCTGTGGGTAGGGTGCTGTAGGCCTCAGAGATTTCTGACGGGTCGCTCCTCCCCAGTCTGTTGACCCCGCTGACCCGGAAGCGGTAGGTGGAGTACGGGAGGAGGTGTAACTCCAGATGATTGACATCCCCAGTCACACGGTGTGACTCCCACTTCCCCTCAGGATGTTTCTCCTCCTTTACCTCCACCACAAACTCTACAGAAATAAACAGTCAAATGTAACTGTGTTTACAGGAACAATTCAGTCAATTCAGGAAGTCACCAGAATTCCAAATACATTTACATTGAGCTGACTAGATGCTTTTATCCAGTGTGACTGACAGTCTTTAATATTTGTATCCAGTGTGACTGACAGTCTTTAATATTTGTATCCAGTGTGACTGACAGTCTTTAATACTTCTCTGAAAGATGAAATCTCAGATACTCTGACAGGAATACAGATGTATAGTAAATACGTATAGTAAATACATATAGTAAATACATATAGTAAATACGTGTGTGTGTCGGTGCGTGTGTGTACCTGTGGTGGGGGAGTTGTGTGTGTTTCCAGGTGTCCAGCTGAGAGTCAGGTTGTGGTCCTGCTCTTCAGACAGAGACAGAAACACTGGAGGGCTGGGACAGGCTGCAGGAGAGAGAGGTTCGAGAGAGAGGGGGGTTAGAGAGAGAGGGGGTTTAGAGAGAGAGGGGGCAGGCTGCAGGAGAGACACACATACGTACATACACACACACACACACGTACATACACACACACACACGTACACAAACGCTGCCCTCTTTGGGTACAGCAAGCCCCATCCCCCTGTCTCCTACACCTAGGCTGCTGTGGTCTGAGAGGTCGTAAATTCCTGGAGGAGTTTGTCTCCTCATGGCCACAGTATAGAGATAGAATGAATTTACATAGAGAACAAAGGAATTTCTTCCACCTCACAGAACTGGAGAACCGAACAACATTTATGTTCTGGAGAAGGTATAAAAGATCAGTGAAGAATCCAGCTACGAACTGGTCCGTTTGGTACAACTTGGGGAAGCTCATGGGAGACAATACAGCCACATTACCATAACTCTGTTTATACGCTGCTCAAAAAAATAAAGGGAACACTTAAACAACACAATGTAACTCCAAGTCAATCACACTTCTGTGAAATCAAACTGTCCACTTAGGAAGCAACACTGATTGACAATACATTTCACATGCTGTTGTGCAAATGGAATAGACAACAGGTGGAAATTATAGGCAATTAGCAAGACACCCCCAATAAAGGAGTGGTTCTGCAGGTGGTGACCAGACCACTTCTCAGTTCCTATGCTTCCTGGCTGATGTTTTGGTCACTTTTGAATGCTGGCTGTGCTTTCACTCTAGTGGTAGCATGAGACGGAGTCTATAACCCACACAAGTGGCTCACAAGTGGCTCAGGTAGTGCAGCTCATCCAGGATGCTATCAATGCGAGCTGTGGCAAGAAGGTTTGCTGTGTCTGTCAGCGTAGTGTCCAGAGCATGTAGGCGCTACCAGGAGACAGGCCAGTACATCAGGAGATGTGGAGGAGGCCGTAGGAGGGCAACAACCCAGCAGCAGGACCGCTACCTCTGCCTTTGTGCAAGAAGGAGCAGGAGGAGCACTGCCAGAGCCCTGCAAAATGACCTCCAGCAGGCCACAAATGTGCATGTGTCTGCTCAAACGGTCAGAAACAGACTCCATGAGGGTGGTATGAGGGCCCGACGTCCACAGGTGGGGGTTGTGCTTACAGCCCAACACTGTGCAGGACGTTTGGCATGTGCCAGAGAACACCAAGATTGGCAAATTCGCCACTGGTGCCCTGTGCTCTTCACAGATGAAAGCAGGTTCACACTGAGCACGTGACAGACGTGACAGAGTCTGGAGACGCCGTGGAGAACGTTCTGCTGCCTGCAACATCCTCCAGCATGACCGGTTTGGCGGTGGGTCAGTCATGGTGTGGGGTGGCATTTCTTTGAGGGGCTGCACAGCCCTCCATTTGCTCGCCAGAGGTAGCCTGACTGCCATTAGGTACCGAGATGAGATCCTCAGACCCCTTGTGAGACAAGACGCTGGTGCGGTTGGCCCTGGGTTCTTCCTAATGCAAGACAATGCTAGACCTCATGTGGCTGGAGTGTGTCAGCAGTTCCTGCAAGAGGAAGGCATTGATGCTATGGACTGGCCCGCCCGTTCCCCAGACCTGAATCCAATTGAGCACATCTGGGACATCATGTCTCGCTCCATCCACCAACGCCACGTTGCACCACAGACTGTCCAGGAGTTGACGGATGCTTTAGTCCAGGTCTGGGAGGAGATCCCTCAGGAGACCATCCGCCACCTCATCAGGAGCATGCCCAGGCGTTGTAGGGAGGTCATACAGGCACGTGGAGGCCACACACACTACTGAGCCTCATTTTGGCTTGTTTTAAGGACATTACATCAAAGTTGGATCAGCCTGTAGTGTGGTTTTCCACTTTAATTTTGAGTGTGACTCCAAATCCAGACCTCCATGGGTTGATAAATGTGATTTCCATTGATCATTTTTGTGTGATTTTGTTGTCAGCACATTAAACTATGTAAAGAAAAAAGTATTTAATAAGAATATTTCATTCATTCAGATCTAGGATGTGTTATTTTAGTGTTCCCTTTATTTTTTGAGCAGTGTATAATAGCCTCAGTAATGAGGCTTACATCTAATTGTTGTATAAGATGAATGAGTGAGGATGGAACTGTTTGTGAAATTGTGTAATGTGATTTTGGACTGTTTAATGAAGGAAACTCCAGTTCCCTTTTGAGTTGAACTAAATCAGAGGACCGCCCATGAGCACAGTTAGGACCTGGCGTCATGAGACAGCCTTTTCTGCAACTCCCGAATAAAACCCCCACTTTGAGAATTTCTCAACAGACCATGTTTCTCTCAGTTACGAGAGGACAAAGGTTGCAGACCAGCTTACCTCGATAACGAGAGGGCCAAGGTTTGAGACCAGACTGCTGAATCTTTTAACCATCCCACGTGGTTAAACTCTTAAACTATCGATACCGACAGAATAAGAACAAGTCTTTGATATTAATTACTAGTCTGCAGCTAGGAATTCGGTATCATTGAACGCGAAGCCCGACAACCGCCGAAACATCTATTCTATAAGAATATGAATGAATGTCACTCTGAACTATCCATTCTAACCACGACAGAGAGAGAGAGAGAGAGAGAGAGAGAGAGAGAGAGAGAGAGAAGGCAGACAGAATCTCCAACAGAAACAAACTTTTCAACAGAGATCCCAACGACACACTGAGCATAAATATATATATATTGATTGCAATTGTTCCTGAATGAGTGAGAGTTCATGTGCAAAGGATTACCATTTCAAATGTTATAATTATCAACTTTGTAGTGTCTCATCTCAGTCGACCCCCACTTCCCTTTTGTCCACCAAGCCGCGATACCGGTTTATCCCACCAGGGGAACTCCGTTATCATTTCCTTGTAACTATCTACTGTTTGTTTATGCATTTCTGTGAATTAATTAGTTAGTAAATAAATAATTTAATTTAATAATTTTACATCCATTGATGTATGGATGACTCATAGTGAAGACTGGGTTTGTGCAGTTAACCAACCATTTACAACGTTTGGAATGAGACTAACGTGAGGTAAAATAAAGAATAAGTCATTAATCAGAAGACTAATTGATCAGATATGAAAATATCTGTAAAGTTATATTAGGAAAATTATAACTTTGTAATCTGAATATTTTCCTTGGTGCGCTGACTTCCTAGTTAATTACAGTTACATGATTAATCAGTTTGATCGCGTAATACCAATTACAGAGAATCTTTGACAAAACTAAGTCTTCAGTTAATGATGCCAAAGACACGACAGCACGCACACACACGCGCACACACACACACACACGCGCACACACACGCACACACACGCACACGCACATGACACGCACAGGAGTAAACCAACTCTGCTGAGTGATGGAGCCACTGGCCAAGACGCTGTCCAGACAACAACACAAATCAATCTGTGATGACCTCACAGGAGACTCGTCTGCTGATTGAAATCTGTCATGGAGGGCCTTCCATTCCCAAGCTAGAAGTATTTGAAAGGTGAACCTGTTCACCATGATTTCTTGCAACAACACAAATCAATCATCTGATTTCAATATGGACAGGGTTCATTCAGTGTACACTGATCCAATATGGAGGAGGGGGTCTGAGGAGATAGAGGCGTGTGTATGTAGGCGTGTGGTATGGACTGATCCAATATGGAGGAGGGGTCTGAGGAGATGAGAGGCACATGGACTGATCCAATATGGAGGAGGGGTGATCCAATATGAGGGGGTCTGAGGAGATAGAGGCGTGTGTATGGACTGATCCAATATGGAGGAGGGGTGTCTGAGGAGATAGAGGCGTGTGTATGGACTGAATGAGGAGATAAGGCTTGTATGGACTGATCCAATGGAGGAGGTGGAGGAGGGGGTATCTGATCTGGCTTGCCTGGTGCAGTGCAAGCCTTGCTAATCTGGGGCTCCATGCCGGCCAACTGCTAGAAGTATTTGAAAGAGGAGTATCTGAACATGGACTGATCCAATATGGAGGAGGGCTTTGTCTGAGGAGATAGAGGCATTCCTGTGTATGGACTGATCCAATATGGAGGAGGGGGTCTGAGGAGATAGAGGGTGGTCTGATCCAATATGGAGGAGGGGTGTCTGAGGAGATAGAGGCGTGTGTATGGACTGATCCAATATGGGGTGTCTGAGGAGATAGAGGCGTGTGTCTGATCCAATATGGAGATGAGGAGGCGTGTGTATGGACTGATCCAATATGGAGGAGGGGTGTCTGAGGAGATAGAGGCGTGTGTATGGACTGATCCAATATGGAGGAGGGGTGTCTGAGGAGATAGAGGCGTGTGTATGGACTGATCCAATATGGAGTCTGAGGAGGGGTCTGAGGAGATCCAATATGGAGGAGGGGTGTCTGAGGAGTATGGACTGATCCAATATGGAGGAGGGGGTCTGAGGAGATAGAGGCGTGTGTATGGACTGATCCATATATGGAGGAGAGAGGCGTGTGGGACTGTCTGGAGGAGGGGAGTCTGAGATAGAGGCGTGTGTATGGACTGATCCAATATGGAGGAGGGGGTCTGAGGAGATAGAGGCGCGTGTGTATGGACTGATCCAATATGGAGGAGGGGGTCTGAGAGAGAGGCGTGTGTATGGACTGATCCAATATGTGTATGGACTGATCCAATATGGAGGAGGGGGTCTGAGGAGATAGAGGCGTGTGTATGGACTGATCCAATATGGAGGAGGGGGTCTGAGGAGAGAGGCGTGTGTATGGACTGATCCAATATGGAGGAGGGGGTCTGAGGAGATAGAGGCGTGTGTATGGACTGATCCAATATGGAGGAGGGGGTCTGAGGAGATAGAGGCGTGTGTATGGACTGATCCAATATGGAGGAGGGTGTCTGAGGAGGGGGTCTGATGGAGAGAGGCGTGTGTATGGACTGATCCAATATGGAGGAGGGGGTCTGAGGAGAGAGGCGTGTGTATGGACTGATCCAATATGGAGGAGGGGGTCTGAGGAGATAGAGGCGCGCGTTTACTTGTCTCCCAGTGATGACTCCATGATCTTCTGTCCGTCTTTCCTCCAGAGGATTTGGGGTCGGTTCAGATGGGGGTCAAAGGTGAAATGACAGTCCAACCAGGAGTCTCCTCCCCTCGTAACCTGTACAGCCTGGGGACCGATCAGCATCACCGTACGTTCTGGGGGAGTGGGGTGAGGGAAGTGGAGGAAAGGAGAAAAGAGAAGATGGGAGGAGGATAGGAAATTACTTTAGTCATGACTAATACAGTATCTGATATTTTGGTTTAATTTAATAAAACCTTTACTGTCCTGAAGGGAATTATAAATGAACGAAACATATTGATGTCCAGAAGGGAATTACAAATTAATGGAAACTTTACTGTCCTGAAGGGAATTCGTTTAGAACAACATCAGCACATGCAATGGGTTTGAGACAGAGATCAAGGAGTAGACAGAGAGAAAGAGACTAGTAGCATGTGGTGCTGTGTGGTACTGTGTGGTGCTGTGCGGTGCTGTGTGGTGCTGTGTGGTGCTGTGTGGTGCTGTGCGGTGCTGTGTGGTGCTGTGTGGTGCTGTGTGGTGCTGTGCGGTGCTGTGTGGTGCTGTGTGGTACTGTGTGGTACTGTATGGTGCTGTGTGATGCTGTGTGATACTGTGTGGTACTGTATGGTGCTGTGTGATGCTGTGCGGTGCTGTGTGGTGCTGTGTGGTGCTGTGTGGTTCTCACTGAGGACCTCCAGGTGAGCGGTGATGGAGGTGTTGTTGTGTGTAATGGAGCAGGTGTAGACTCCACTGTCCTCCCTGCTACTATTAAACAGCTCTAACGTCCCATTGGTCAGCTGAGACACACGACTGTCCGACAGCAAGGTGTTCTGGAGATCCTCACTCTCCCTATACACACACACACACACACACACACACACACACACACACACACATGGTTAGCGGATAACACAGAGCACTGTCCCAATGAGACACAGGGTTACCACAGTATCCCCACATCTCCTATTATAACATTAGTCTCACCATGTGACCTGTGGACGGGGTGACCCGAAGGCCTCACAATGCAGTCTGGCCACGCCCCCCTCCGTAACTTGATATACCACCCCATCAGAGGACAGGATCTGAGCTGGCAGCTCTGGGACAGAGAGAGCGAGAAAGAGAAGAAAGAGGACAGAGAGAGATATTTTCATTTAGATTAGACATTTAGAAATACTTCCAAAATATTAGACAAGATCAGAAATGTATGTCATATCATAATCTGGGTGTCAGTCTGGTCCTGCTCTGTAAAGGTAGTCTGGGTGCCAGTCTGGTCCTGCTCTATAAAGGTAGTCTGGGTGCCAGTCTGGTCCTGCTCTGTAAAGGTAGTCTGGGTGATGAAATAAATAAAAGCTGAAATAAATCACTCTCTACTATTATTCTGACATTTAACATTAAAATAATATAACACCACCTCATTTAAAGAATGTGAAATGTCAAAATAATATTTTATATTTATTTCAGCTTTTATTTCTTTCATCGACATTCCCAGTGGTATAGAGGTTAACATACACTCAATTAGTATTTGGTAGCATTGCCTTTAAATGGTTTAACTTGGGTCAAACTTTTTTCAGGTATCCTTCCACAAGCTTCCCACAATAAGTTGGGTGAATTTTGGCCCATTCCGCCAGACAGAGCTGGTGTAACTGAGTCAGGTTTGTAGGCCTCCTCGCTCACGCACGCTCTTTCAGTTCTGCCCACACATTTTCTATAGAATTGAGGTCAGGGCTTTGTGATGGCCACTCCAATACCTTGACTTTGATGTCCTTAAGATATTTTGCCACAACTTTGGAGTATGCTTTGGGTCATTGTCCATTTGGAAGACCCATTTGTGACCAAGCTAACTTCTTGACTGATGTCCTGAGATGTTGCTTCAATATATCCACATCATTTTCCTCCCTCATGAGCCATCTATTTTGTGAAGTGCACCAGTCCCTCCTGCAGCAAGGCACCCCCACAACATGATGCTGCAACCCCCGTGCTTTACGGTTGGGATGGTGTTCTTCTGCTTGCAAGCATCCCCCTTTTTCCTCCAAAACAATGGTCCATTTCTCCAAACCGTAGTCTGGCTTTTTTATGGCGGTTTTGGGGCAGTTGCTTCTTCCTTGCTGAGCGGCCTTTCAGGTTATGTCGATATTGGACTCGTTTTACTGTGGATATAGATACTTTTGTACCTGTTTCCTCCAGCATCTTCACAAGGTCCTTGCTGTTGTTCTGGGATTGATTTGCACTTTTCACACCAAAGTACGTTCATCTCTAGGAGACAGAACACATCTCCTTCCTGTGCGGTATGACGGTTGCGTGGTCCCATGGTGTTTAAACTTGCGTACTATTGTTTGTACAGATGAACGTGGTACCTTCAGGCATTTGGAAATTGCTCCCAAGGATGAACCAGACTTGTGGAGGTCTGTTTTTTATGAGGTCTTTTTGAGGTCTTGGCAGATTTATTTTTATTTTCCCATGATGTCACGCAAAGAGGCACTGAGTTTGAAGTTAGGCCTTGAAATACATCCACAGGTACACCTCCAATTGACTCAAATGATGTCAATTAGCCTATCAGAAGCTTCTAAAGCCATGATATCATTTTCTGGAATTTTCCAAGCTGTTTAAAGGCACAGTCAACTTAGTGTATGTAAACTTCTGACCCACTGGAATTGTGACACAGTGAATTATAAGTGAAATAATCTGTCTGTAAACAATTGTTGGAAAAATTACTTGTGTCATGCACAAAGTAGATGTCCTAAACAACTTGCCAAAACTATAGTTTGTTAAGAAATGTGTGGAGTGGTTGAAAAACAAGTTTTAATGACTCCAACCTAAGTGTATGTAAACTTCTGACTTCAGGTGTGTGCGTGTGTGTGTGTGTGTGTGTGTGTGTGTGTGTGTGTATGTGTGTGTGTGTGTGTATATTTGTGTGTGTGTTTTTATCTGCGTGTATGTGTGTATACATGTGTTTGTGTGTCTCACCAATGACATAGATGTATGTATTTTTGAGGATATTTCCGTGTTTGTTGGTGGCTTCACACTGGTACACCGCCGTATCACCAAACACTACATCTTTTAGGACCAACACCCCTCCGGTCACCCGCCGCCTAGGGTCAATGTCTACCTCTATACAGAGGAGAGGCGGGAGAGAGAGAGGGAATAGGATAGAAGGAGAGAAGAAGAGGAGGGAAGGAGTGGAGGATAGAAAGAGAAAGGGATTATCATTGATTTCCGATCAGCAGAAACAGGGTTTAGAGGTCAGTGATTAGAGGTCAAGGGACGTTAGCGATCAGCGATTAGAGGACAAGGGTCAGGTCAGAATGTTGCTCCCAACAAAGGGAACTAACAAAGAAATCCCTTAATCAACCAACATAACAGAAAGGGATTCAAAAGGGGTTCTGAATGACACCCATGTGGTGCCCACTGAAAGTTGGCAAAGCCACTAGTAAGGGGTTCTGAATGACACCCATGTGGTGCCCACTGAAAGTTGGTAAAGCCACTAGTAAGGGGTTATGAAAGACACCCATGTGGTGCCCACTGAAAGTTGGTAAAGCCACTAGTAAGGGGTTATGAAAGACACCCATGTGGTGCCCACTGAAAGTTGGCATAGTCACTAGTAAGGGGTTCTGAATGACACCCATGTGGTGCCCACTGAAAGTTGGTAAAGCCACTAGTAAGGGGTTATGAAAGACACCCATGCGGTGCCCACTGAAAGTTAGCATAGCCACTAGTAAGGGGTTCTGAATGACACCTGCCATGGCTGCACAAACTAATAGAAAACCCCACAACAACTTAGGATAGAGAGTAAAAAGAATATGGATCAAAACAGACAAGGGAAACACTCAAATGTAGGCTTCTTTCAAACTTAAACTGGTTGAGATTGAAATCGCATCTCCGCTGATGTGAAGTGTAGCTCTCCTAACATCTCTCAAGCTCCATTGAAGCACTGGGCCAGCCACTCCTAAATATCACCTGGGCCAACACAGGTGAAACACCTTCCACTAACGAGATGACAACCAGCACAGGTGTAACACATACCGACTGACGAAGCGACACCAATTGGTGCACCCTACAAGTTAACGAGCTAGATGTGCTGAAGTCCAACCTCAAAACATAAATGGAAAAACCAATGCATGTAACAAGGGGTCAGGGGTCAGAGGTCAGGGGTTAGAGGTCGAGGGTTGGAGGTCAGGGGTTCGAGGTAAGGGGTTAGAGGATAGGAGTTAGAGGTCAGGGGTCAGATGTCAAGGGGTATAATAGGTCCATGACAGCAGAAATACAATAGCCATTTTGAGGCAAGAGAGAAAGAGACATCTATTTGGTTGATTTGTCACAAGCTGACAAGATGACACTAACTAGCTTTCAGAATGTTGATTTAATCATTCAAACTCTGTCTCTCATCTCCATGGTGATTTAGTCTGTCTGGCCTTTACATTAGAACATTATTAGATCAAATATGAAACAAACAAATTGTTGAGTGTACCTGCAACAGGCTCTCCGTTTATACTCCATGTGACAGTAGGGGTGGGGATACCATCGGCCTGACAGTCTAGCCTCACTGTCTCCCCAGGGGAGTACAACAGTGACGGGGGCTCCTTCACCCAGTACGGCTCAGCTATACACGCACAGACGCAAACACACACGCACAGACGCACACACACATAATATTCAAACAACTTCATCATCATCATAATAAACAGTTTGTGTGTACCTACCTTCCACAGTGTGTGTGTGTGTACCTACCTTCCACAGTGTGTGTGTGTGTGTGTGTACCTACCTTCCACAGTGTGTGTGTGTGTGTGTGTGTGTGTGTACCTACCTTCCACAGTGTGTGTGTGTGTGTGTGTGTACCTACCTTGTGTGTGTGTGTGTGTGTGTGTGTGTGTGTGTGTGTGTGTGTGTGTGTGTGTGTGTGTGTGTGTGTGTGTGTGTGTGTGTGTGTGTGTGTGTGTGTGTGTGTGTACCTACCTTCCACAGTGACAGTGTAGGAGTGTGTGACGGATCCATGTGTGTTTGAAGCCAGACACTCATACTCTCCGTCTGCCTTCTGGGTTATGCTGTCAAACCGAAGCCACCTGCCGTGGTTATCTGTCCAGGCTCCTGTCTCCGACAAATTAACATCCATACGCTTCCACAATACCGAAGGAGTAGGACTGGAGGGAGGGAGGGAAATATACAGACAGATGTGGAAAAGAGAGAGAGAAAAATGAAGGGAGAGAGAGAGAGAAATTAAGTGGAGAGATGAACATCAGTCCTGTTAACAATGTCATGTCCTGTCTTCTCATCGTCATGGTAATATTATTATGACACTCCGTTTCTCATCATGGAAACGACAACAGAGCTTGTTATAGCTATGCAGGAATCCCTTGTTATAGCTATGCAGGAATCCCTTGTTATAGCTATGCAGGAATCCCTTGTTATAGCTATGCAGGAATCCCTTGTTATAGCTATGCAGGAATCCCTTGTTATAGCTATGCAGGAATCCCTTGTTATAGCTATGCAGGAATCCCTTGTTATAGCTATGCAGGAATCCCTTGTTATAGCTATGCAGGAATCCCTTGTTATAGCTATGCAGGAATCCCTTGTTATAGCTATGCAGGAATCCCTTGTTATAGCTATGCAGGAATCCCTTGTTATAGCTATGCAGGAATCCCTTGTTATAGCTATGCAGGAATCCCTTGTTATAGCTATGCAGGAATCCCTTGTTATAGCTATGCAGGAATCCCTTGTTATAGCTATGCAGGAATCCCTTGTTATAGCTATGCAGGAATCCCTTGTTATAGTTATGCAGGAATCCCTTGTTATAGCTATGCAGGAATCCCTTGTTATAGCTATGCAGGAATCCCTTGTTATAGCTATGCAGGAATCCCTTGTTATAGCTATGCAGGAATCCCTTGTTATAGCTATGCAGGAATCCCTTGTTATAGCTATGCAGGAATCCCTTGTTATAGCTATGCAGGAATCCCTTGTTATAGCTATGCAGGAATCCCTTGTTATAGCTATGCAGGAATCCCTTGTTATAGCTATGCAGGAATCCCTTGTTATAGCTATGCAGGAATCCCTTGTTATAGCTATGCAGGAATCCCTTGTTATAGCTATGCAGGAATCCCTTGTTATAGCTATGCAGGAATCCCTTTCTGATTTAAACTTAATACAGGTTGTTTTTAAACTCTCGTAAGACTGTTTCAGATGAACTACATGTTCACTCATTAGATGGTTCTCTGATCAAACGTGTTCCCGCATATAAATACTGAGGCATTTGGATTGATGTGGACTTGACATTTACGAAAACATATACTGTAGATGGTTAAGAAGCTACGATTTAAAGTTGGCTTTTCATACAGAAACAGTAGGAAGCAGATTATTTGAAACCGTTTGATGTGTTGTTGATTATGGTGATATTATTTATCAAAGTGCAAACCTTTGGATGCCGTCTACCATAGTGCCCTTTTGTTTTGTTACAGGGGACAGTTTTAATACTCATCACTGTATTCTGTATCAAAAGGTTGGCTGGACTTGGCTAAAGACCCTCTCTACATTACTCCATACTTCATAAACTGCTGCCTTTTCTACCTTTGCTGTTGAAGTATAGACACCTCAGTTGCCTAACTTGTTCACAGAACTCTTGAGGTTCCTCGGGTCTCCACCGATAAATCTGATTTCAGTTTTAATGCACCGTTTTGCTGGAACAAAATTCCAAATACATTTCACATTGATGCTCTGGTGCCTTTCGGGCAATTTAAAGTATTGATTGGGGACTTATTTGTGGAGGAATGTAACATTTTTTCTGGGTGATTTATGATGTCTGTGTTTCCCATGACTGTGTTTTTGTATTTCAATATGTATAGGTTTGGGTATATTTAAGTTGTATATGCAGGGTACATTTGAAAAGAGACGCAGATCTCGATATATTTACCCCGTTGAAATAAAGGTGAAATAAAATAATAATAGTACTGGGTCGGACCCTCCAGAACAGCCTGAATTCTTCGGGCTATGGAAATGTTGCTCATTTGGTATCAAGGGACTTAACTTGTGCCAGGAACACATTCCCCACACCAGTACACCACTGCCACCAGCCTGTACCATTGACACCAGGCAGGATGGGGCCACGGAATCATACTGCTTACACCAAATCCTGACTCAACAGGAACCGGGATTTGTTGGACCAGCTGATGTTTCCCTCATTGTCCAGTGTTGGTGATGGCGTTGGAGCTGCAGCTTGTTGTTTTTAGTGAATAGGAACCCGGTCGTCTGCTGCAACATCCGTGACAAAGACAAACTGAGATGTGTGTTCTGAGGTGCCGTTCTGCTGCACCGTTATTTCGACCTCTCTCATCAACGAGCTGTTGTCGCCAACAGGACCGCCGCTCACTGGATGTGTTTGTCACACCGTTCTCAGTAACAGACACTGTCGTGAGTGAGAAGCCCAGGAGGGCGGCTGTTTCTGAGATAGGGGAACCGGAGAGCCTGGCAACGACCATCATACCAAGCTCAAAGTCACTTTGCCCAATCTAAAGTTCAATGGAACAGTCACTGAATGTGGCGATGCCTGACTGCCTGCTTCTATAGCAAAACCACGGCCACATGACTCACTGTCTGTTGAGCTAAACATCTTCATGAACGGCGTGGTGTACCTAATCAAATGTAAATCTCTAATATACACTAAGTGTAACAACACCTTCTTAATATTGAGTTGCACCCCCCCTCCATGTCTCAATTGTATCAAGGCTAAAAATACAAATCCTTCTTTAACCTGTCTCCTCCCCTTCATCTGATTGAGTCTTATCCCTTGTTGACATCCATAAGGGTCATAGTGTTCCCCTGGGTTCACCTGGAAAGAGTTCCTGACTCAGAGTAATATGCATGTATACGTACAGCCCTTTAGGTATACACTCCAGTACCAGGCTGTGGCCCCTGAGGGCCAGGTGAGAGCTGTGGGGGCCCTGAGGTTGCATCAGCTGGGGCTTCCTGCCACGAGCCACGTCATTACCTACAGACAGGAAACACATCACATCATTTTCTATACATAACTTCCTGCTATGAGCCACATCATTACCTACAGACAGGAAACACATCACATCATTTTCTATACATAACTTCCTGCTATGAGCCACATCATTACCTACAGACAGGAAACACATCACATCATTTTCTATACATAACTTCCTGCTATGAGCCACATCATTACCTACAGACAGGAAACACATCACATAACTTCCTGCTATGAGCCACATCATTACCTACAGACAGGAAACACATCACATAACTTCCTGCTATGAGCTACATCATTACCTACAGACAGGAAACACATCACATAACTTCCTGCTATGAGCCACATCATTACCTACAGACAGGAAACACATCACATAACTTCCTGCTATGAGCCACATCATTACCTACAGACAGGAAACACATCACATAACTTCCTGCTATGAGCCACATCATTACCTACAGACAGGAAACACATCACATAACTTCCTGCTATGAGCCACATCATTACCTACAGACAGGAAACACATCACATAACTTCCTGCTATGAGCCACATCATTACCTACAGACAGGAAACACATCACATAACTTCCTGCTATGAGCCACATCATTACCTACAGACAGGAAACACATCACATAACTTCCTGCTATGAGCCACATCATTACCTACAGACAGGAAACACATCACATAACTTCCTGCTATGAGCCACATCATTACCTACAGACAGGAAACACATCACATAACTTCCTGCTATGAGCCACATCATTACCTACAGACAGGAAACACATCACATAACTTCCTGCTATGAGCCACATCATTACCTACAGACAGGAAACACATATGAGCCACATCATTACCTACAGACAGGAAACACATCACATCCTGCTATGAGCCACATCATTACCTACAGACAGGAAACACATCACATAACTTCCTGCTATGAGCCACATCATTACCTACAGACAGGAAACACATCACATAACTTCCTGCTATGAGCCACATCATTACCTACAGACAGGAAACACATCACATAACTTCCTGCTATGAGCCACATCATTACCTACAGACAGGAAACACATCACATAACTTCCTGCTATGAGCCACATCATTACCTACAGACAGGAAACACATCACATAACTTCCTGCTATGAGCCACATCATTACCTACAGACAGGAAACACATCACATAACTTCCTGCTATGAGCCACATCATTACCTACAGACAGGAAACACATCACATAACTTCCTGCTATGAGCCACATCATTACCTACAGACAGGAAACGCATCACATAACTTCCTGCTATGAGCCACATCATTACCTACAGACAGGAAACACATCACATAACTTCCTGCTATGAGCCACATCATTACCTACAGACAGGAAACACATCACATAACTTCCTGCTATGAGCCACATCATTACCTACAGACAGGAAACACATCACATAACTTCCTGCTATGAGCCACATCATTACCTACAGACAGGAAACACATCACATAACTTCCTGCTATGAGCCACATCATTGCTTACAGACAGGAAACACATCACATAACTTCCTGCTATGAGCCACATCATTACCTACAGACAGGAAACACATCACATAACTTCCTGCTATGAGCCACATCATTACCTACAGACAGGAAACGCATCACATAACTTCCTGCTATGAGCCACATCATTGAGGTTCCTGTCTATGGAAGTGAGAATTCCTTCTCTCATATGAGCAGTTCCTCAATAATATCTGGCTCACATGAGAGAGGGAACAGCTGGAAAGATTTGGCAATGAGATGTCACGCTCTGGGGCACCCCCTCCACGGGGCAGGGGCAATAAGAGAATTACATCTCATACTGGTTTACATCTTCGCTTTGTATCTTCGAGAATGGGTATGGGTGTATGGGTGTGTGTGTGTATCCATACATGTGTGTGTATGTTTGTGTATGTTTGTGTGTGTGTGTATCCATACATGTGTGTGTATGTTTGTGTGTGTATCCATACATGTGTGTGTATGTTTGTGTGTGTGTGTATCCATACATGTGTGTGTATGTGTGTGTGTGTATCCATACATGTGTGTGTATGTTTGTGTGTGTATCCATACATGTGTGTGTATGTTTGTGTGTGTATCCATACATGTGTGTGTGTATCCATTCATGTGTATGTTAGAGCTGGGATGATTAAGTGTATACATACTAGGTGTGACAGTGAGTGAGATGGGTTCTTTAGGCAGGATGGTCCTCGCAGAGATGTATTGAGCATTACAAGTGTAGTCATCTCGACTGTCGTTCTTCAACACATTGGCAAAGTACAAGTTCCCATCCAGACCTGTCGTCACACGCTCACTCTGACCTATATGGAGCAGTTCTGGAGGAGGAGAGAGAGAGAGAGAGAGGGAGAGGGAGAGAGAGGGACACAGAGGGAGAGAGAGAGAGGGAGAGAGAGAGAGAGAGAGAGGGAGAGAGCGAGAGAGAGAGAGAGACCGAGAGAGAGAGCAAGTGAGAGAGAGACAGAGAGTGAGACAGAGAGAAAGAGCAAGTGAGAGAGAGAGAGAGCAACAGAACGAGACAGAGAGAGAGAGAGAGAGAAAGAGCAGAGTGAGAGAGAGAGCAACAGAAGAGACAGAGAGAGAGAGAGAGAGAGCAACAGAACGAGACAGAGAGAAAGAGCAAGTGAGAGAGAGAGAGCAACAGAACGAGACAGAGAGAGAGACAGAGAAAGAGAGAGAGAGAGAGAGAGAGTGACAGATTGAGACAGAGAGAGAGAGAGGCAGAGAGAGTGACAGATTGAGACAGAGAGAGAGAGGCAGAGAGAGTGACAGATTGAGGCAGAGAGAGAGAGGCAGAGAGAGAGAGGGAGAGAGCAACAGAGCGACAGAGAGAGAGAGAGAGAGAGAGCGAGAGAGAGAGAGAGGGGGGTGTTATAGACAATTCATTATAAATGTCAATAATTTAAAGCTGGTTGAGAGGTCAGAGACCTTGCTGTGTGGTGCCAGGATAACAAACTCTCCCTCAACGTGGTCAAGACAAAGGAGATGATTGTGGACTACAGGAAAAGGAGACACCGAGCACGCCCCCATTCTCATCTCTCTTCCTTGGTGTCAACATCACCAACAAACTATCATGGTCCAAACACACCAAGATAGTCGTGAAGAGGGCACGACAAAGCCTTTTCCCCCCAGGAGGCTGAAAAGATTTGTCATGGGTCCTCAGATCCTCAAAAGGTTCTACAGCTACACCATCGAGAGCATCCTGACTGGTTGCATCACTGCCTGGTATGGCAACTGCTCGGCCTCCGACCGCCAGGCACTACATAGAGTAGTGCGTACAGCCCAGCACATCACTGGGGCCAAGCTTCCTGCCATCCAGGACCTCTATACCAGGCGGTGTCAGAGGAAGTCCCTAAAATTGTCAAAGATTCCCGCCACCCTAGCCATTGACTATTCTCTCTGCAACCGCATGGCAAGTGGACCGGAGCGCCAAGTCTTGGTCAAAAGGGTTCTAATCAGCTTCTACCCCCATAAGACTCCTGAACAGCTCATCAAATGGCTACCAGGACATCTTTAACGCTGCTACTACTATGTATAGTCACTTTACCTCTACCTACATGTACATATTACCTCAATTACCTCGTCTAACCAGTGCCCCCGCACATTGACTCTGTACCGGTACCCCCTGTATATAACCTCCACATTGACTCTGTACCGTAATACCCTGTATATAGCCTCCACATTGACTCTATACCAGTATCCCCTGTATATAGCCTCCACATTGACTCTGTACCGGTACCCCCTGTATATAGCCTCCACATTGACTCTGTACCGGTACCCCCTGTATATAGCCTCCACATTGACTCTGTACCGGTACCCCCTGTATATAGCCTCTACATTGACTCTGTACCGGTACCCCCTGTATAAAGCCTCCACATTGACTCTGTACCGGTACCCCCTGTATATAGTCTCCACATTGACTCTGTACCGGTACCCCCTGTATATAGCCTCCACATTGACTCTGTACCGGTACCCCCTGTATATAGCCTCCACATTGACTCTGTACCGGTACCCCCTGTATATAGCCTCCACATTGACCCTGTACCGGTACCCCCTGTATATAGTCTCCACATTGACCCTGTACCGGTACCCCCTGTATATAGCCTCCACATTGATTCTGTACCGGTACCCCCTGTATATAGTCTCCACATTGACTCTGTACCGGTACCCCCTGTATATAGCCTCCACATTGACTCTGTACCAGAACCCCCTGTATATAGCCTCCACATTGACTCTGTACCAGTACCCCCTGTATATAGCCTCCACATTGACTCTGTACCGGTACCCCCTGTATATAGCCTCCACATTGACTCTGTACCGGTACCCCCTGTATATAGCCTCCACATTGACTCTGTACCAGAACCCCTGTATATAGTCTCCACATTGACTCTGTACCAGAACCCCCTGTATATAGTCTCCACATTGACTCTGTACCAGAACCCCCTGTATATAGCCTCCACATTGACTCTGTACCAGTACCCCCTGTATATAGCCTCCACATTAACTCTGTACCAGAACCCCTGTATATAGTCCCAAATGACTCTTTAAACCAGAACCCCTTCATATCAGCCCACATTGACTCTTTAAACCAGAACCCCTTCATCAGCCCAATTGACTCAATTTAAACCAGGTTTACCCCTTCATATCAGCCCCAAATGACTCTTTAAACCAGGTTTACCCCCCCTGTCATATCAGCCAAATACCACATTGACTCTGTACCAGAACCCCCTGTATATAGTCTCCACATTGACTCTGTACCAGAACCCCTGTATATAGTCTCCACAGGTTTGACCCTTCACCAGAACCCCCAAATACCAATTGACTCTAAACCAGGTTTACCCCTTCATCAGCCCAAATGACTCTTTAAACCAGGTTTACCCCTTCACCTCAGCCCAATTGACTCTTTAAACCCCAGGTTTAGCCTCCCATTGACTCTGCCCAAATACCAATTTAAACCAGGTTTACCCCCCCTGCCCAAATATAGCCTCCACAAATACCAATTTAAACCAGGTTTACCCCTTCACCTTGGTTCAGCCCAAAACATTGACTCTTACCAGAACCTTGGTTTACCCCTTCACCTCAGCCCAAATACCAATTTAAACCAGGTTTACCCCTTCACCTCAGCCCAAATACCAATTTAAACCAGGTTTACCCCTTCACCTCAGCTCCAATACCAATTTAAACCAGGTTTACCCCTTCACCTCAGCCCAAATACCAATTTAAACCAGGTTTACCCCTTCACCTCAGCCCAAATACCAATTTAAACCAGGTTTACCCCTTCACCTCAGCCCAATACCAATTTAAACCAGGTTTACCCCTTCACCTCAGCCCAAATACCAATTTAAACCAGGTTTACCCCTTCACCTCAGCTCCAATATAAACAGGTTTACTGTATGTCCTGTAAATGCTAATGTGTAATGGTAAAATCATTTGTCAGATAATCTTGATCCAGTATATCCATACACAAACTAAACTTCCACCTAATGAAAAACACATCATCTGCTATGCCTTAACACACTGTATATAATCAGTTAGAGCCACTGCATTTTCCAATTTGTCAGAAATGTTAAGCTAAGATGTAACGCTAAGATATGTTTATATATATATATATATATGCATCATGGATTCAACGTATTCAAACTGAAGGCACCTATGAAAACTAGACCCTTTAAACATTATGTTTAAAAGACAATATCTTTCAAAATGTATTCATTTTTGACGCTGTTGAATAGACTTGTAGTGCCACATTGTTCTGTAAAAGTACACTTTGGAGATGGATGTTTCTGATCTTGTGACCATTTTGAGAAATCATAGGAAACTTCTCTGAATCATGCTCACACACCGTACTAATGCAGAACATATTACTTAGTTATTGATCATTTATTGGCAGGTAGCCTAGTGGTTAGAGCGTTGGACTAGTAACCAATTTAAAAGGTTGTGAGATCGAATCCCAGAGCTGACAAGGTAAAAATCTGTCGTTCTGCCCCCTGAACAGGCAGTTAACCCACTGTTCCCCTGAACAAGGCAGTTAACCCACCGTTCCCCTGAACAAGGCAGTTAACCCACCGTTACCCTGAACCAGGCAGTTAACCCACCGTTCCCTGAACAAGGCAGTTAACCCACCGTTCAGCCCTGAACAAGGCAGTTAACCCACCGTTCAGCCCTGAACAAGGCAGTTAACCCACCGTTCCCTGAACCAGGCAGTTAACCCACCGTTCACCCCTGAACAAGGCAGTTAACCCACCGTTCAGCCCTGAACAAGGCAGTTAACCCACCGTTCCCTGAACAAGGCAGTTAACCCACCGTTCCCCTGAACCAGGCAGTAATAACCCACCGTTCCCCTGAACAAGGCAGTTAACCCACCGTTCCCGGTAGGCCGTCACTGACCTGCCTAGTAAAATAAATGCCATTTTAACTTCTACAGGGCCTATAAAGTACAGCGTTTTTATTCTCACTATTGTGACTGATCAGATTAACTGGGTTAACAAAATGGAGTTGGACTGCAATGCACAAACAGCTGACCAGACTGAGAAACAAACAGCCGCACAAACAGCTGACCAGACTGAGAAACAAACAGCCGCACAAACAGCTGACCAGACTGAGAAACAAACAGCCGCACAAACAGTTGACCGGACTGAGAAACAAACAGCCGCACAAACAGCTGACCAGACTGAGAAACAAACAGCCGCACAAACAGCTAACCGGACTGAGAAACAAACAGCCGCACAAACAGCTGACCGGACTGAGAAACAAACAGCCGCACAAACAGCTAACCGGACTGAGAAACAAACAGCCGCACAAACAGCTGATTCAAACTGAAGGCACCTATGAAAACTAGCACCAGACTGAGAAACAAACAGCCGCACAAACAGCTGACCAGACTGAGAAACAAACAGCCGCACAAACAGCTGACCGGACTGAGAAACAAACAGCCGCACAAACAGCTGACCAGACTGAGAAACAAACAGCCGCACAAACAGCTGACCAGACTGAGAAACAAACAGCCGCACAAACAGCTGACCGGACTGAGAAACAAACAGCCGCACAAACAGCTGACCAGACTGAGAAACAAACAGCCGCACGCACAAACAGCTGACCGGACTGAGAAACAAACAGCCGCACAAACAGCTGACCGGACTGAGAAACAAACAGCCGCACAAACAGCTGACCAGACTGAGAAACAAACAGCCGCACAAACAGCTGACCAGACTGAGAAACAAACAGCCGCACAAACAGCTGACCAGACTGAGAAACAAACAGCCGCACAAACAGCTGACCAGACTGAGAAACAAACAGCCGCACAAACAGCCAGGGCTTACTCTTGTCCATCCAGTGTATGTGAGGGATGGTGGAGCTCCTGGGAGGGTTGCAGTGGAGAACAACACTAGCTCCTTCCTCTGCCGTTTTGTGTGATCTCTTCTGCTTAGGGAGGGTCGGTGTCGCTGTAACACACATACCATCATCATCATCATCGTACTACATTTTACATTCAATCACATTGGCCAGCACCGCTAAAATACACACATTAATATCGGCTGGAAAGTGACAAAATAAAAATGAACGTTAGAATATTAACATGTTGCACTTTATTATATTTGACCCTGATTGGTGGGGTCTATATTTGACCCTGATTGGTGGGGTCTATATTTGACCCTGATTGGTGGGGTCTATATTTGACCCTGATTGGTGGGGTCTATATTTGACCCTGATTTGTGGGGTCTATATTTGACCCTGATTGGTGGGGTCTATATTTGACCCTGATTGGTGGGGTCTATATTTGACCCTGATTGGTGGGGTCTATATTTGACCCTGATTGGTGGGGTCTATATTTGACCCTGATTGGTGGGGTCTATATTTGACCCTGATTGGTGGGGTCTATATTTGACCCTGATTGGTGGGGTCTATATTTGACCCTGATTGGTGGGTCTATATTTGACCCTGATTGGTGGGGTCTATATTTGACCCTGATTGGTGGGGTCTATATTTGACCCTGATTGGTGGGGTCTATATTTGACCCTGATTGGTGGGGTCAATATTTGACCCTGATTGGTGGGGTCTATATTTGACCCTGGTTGGTGGGGTCTATATTTTACCCTGGTTGGTGGGGTCTATATTTGACCCTGATTGGTGGGGTCTATATTTGACCCTGATTGGTGGGGTCTATGGGTTGGTGTCTGGGACACAGATTAAGGTTCGTCGTCTCCGGCCTACTAGCTGCCACTGATTCTTTCCTCCCCCTCCTTATGTGTTTATTGAGTACACCTGTTTTGAGTTGGGTATAATTAGTGAGGCTTTATTAGTCAGCCGGCCCGCCTGGTTCTTTGTGCGGGATTGATTATTGTAACCCTGGTGTTTGCATTAGATGTGTTTGTGTATTTAGTGCTAGACTGTTTTCATTCCCTGTGTCTGGGACATCTGGTTTGAGCACCAGTAAGTGGGGGGACCGTAGTTCACCGTGTGTACATTAAAGGAGCACTTTATTGAACTCTGCTTTCCTGCGCCTGATTTCACTCTCACGACACCAAGGACCTTACACTCTCCATTTAAATCTCTAGAGTCTAAGGCGTTGGTGGTTATTGTTTAAAATAGTCATTGAATTGTAGGACCCCTTTATGTATAAAAAAATATTTAAACATGATTTGATTTTGCCCTTTACTTCTATAGCCCAGAGAAATGCTTTGATTAACACATTCATAAATGGCAAAAAAAAGACAGTCAAAAAATTCCTCATAAGGAATAAGATTTTGTAGTGTCTGTCCTATATCTAGGAGATATAAGAAAGCTCAGGAAATATTGAACTGATTTTCTCAACATATATAACCCCTTGTTTTGGGTAGGCACAAAACTACTTTCATACTTCATCTATATATTTTTGACCAGTACCGGTTACCTTCAAAGGAGTCCCGTGACACTGGGGATCGTAAATTAGTTTGTAGACCAAACCATTCGGACGCTACAAACAGAAGTTAGCACATCGACGGTACAGACTTCAGTCGAGTCTCCTGACACACCATTGTTCGGACGCTACAGCCTTTTGGTGAGAAGACTGATTGTAGGGACGTCTCATGGTCTGACAAACACCTCTCTCACCCTTCACCTCTGACCACAGATGAGGAAGTGCGACACTGGCATATGCAGAGGATTGAGACACATCCTCAATGTATTCTCCATAAAGTTAGTCCTACATTAAATAGCCATTCTACAGATTGAGGATAGTCCTGGACTAAAAACAATATCCATTCAACGTGTGTGTGTGACAGAGCACAGACTCTCATTGCCATAGTGATGGCTGAGTGGCATCATGGCTAGGCTGTCTCTAGTTGATGGTTGTCAGGGGAATGACAGAACTACTGTCTAAGTACAGTCACACAAGAGAGGATGTGTTTGTGCGTGTGAGCCTCACATTCAGTGATGAGTTTGACGGTGTGTGTCATGGCTGTTCCCAGGGTGTTGTCGGCGTAGCAACGGTAGTGTCCTTGGTAATCGCTGAGCGGCTTGTCGCCATGGGCTGTGAAATTTCCAGAACCATTATGTCCCATCCAGTTCACCTTCTTACCATCCTTTACCCAGCGGAAACTAGAGGGGAGGAAGAAAGAGAGAGACAGAGAGGAGAGGGAGAGAGAGGGAGAGAGAGAGAGAGAGAGAGGGGAGAGAGAGGAGGAGAGAGAGAGAGAGAGAGGAGAGAGAGAGGGGGAGAGAGAGAGGAGAGAGAGAGAGAGAGAGAGAGGGGGAGAGAGAGAGGAGAGAGAGAAGAGAGAGAGAGGGGGAGAGAGAGAGAGGAGAGAGAGAGAGAGAGAGAGAGAGAGAAGAGAGAGAGAGGAGAGGGAGAGAGAGGAGAGAGAGAAGAGAGAGAGAGGGGAGAGAGAGAGAGGAGAGAGAGAGAGAGAGAGGAGAGAGAGAAGAGAGAGAGAGGAGAGGGAGAGAGAGGAGAGAGAGAAGAGAGAGAGAGGGGGGAGAGAGAGGAGAGAGAGAAGAGAGAGAGGAGAGAGAGAAGAGAGAGAGAGAGGAGAGGGAGAGAGGAGGAGAGAGAGAAGAGAGAGAGGAGAGAGAGAAGCGAAAGAGGGGGAGAGAGAGAGGAGAGAGAGAGAAGAGAGAGAGGAGAGAGAGAGAGGAAAGAGAGAGAGAGAGGAGAGAGAGAGAGAGAGAGAAGCGAAAGAGAGAGAGAGGAGAGAGAGAGAGAGAGGAGAGAGAGAGAGGAGAGAGAGAGAGGAGAGAGAGAGAGAGGAGAGAGAGAATAAAGAGAGAGAGAGAGAGAGAGAGAGAGGAGAGAGAGAGAGAAGAGAGAGAGAAGAGAAAGAAGAGAGAGAGGAGAGGGAGAGAGAGGAGAGAGAGAAGAGAGAGAGAGAGAGCAGAGAGAGCAACAGAACGAGACAGAGAGAGACACAGAGAAAGAGAGATAGAGAGAGAGTGACAGATTGAGACAGAGAGAGAGAGGCAGAGAGAGAGAGTGAGAGAGCAACAGAGCGACAGAGAGAGAGAGAGAGAGAGAGGAGAGTGAGAGAGGGGGAGGTTAGAGATAAAGACATGAAGAGAGGAAACAGACCAATCAGAGAAGACCACCAGTCCAGTTAATGATATAATTTCCTGTCTCCTATTATTATGATACCTCCTTTATCACCATGGCAATGGAACACTGGATCTCAGGGGGAAAGAATGGACACGCCAGCTGTTTCTCACACACACAGATAGTATAGTAGGGTATACCTGGGTGTGGGGGTGGCCTCGCAGAGCAGCATCATATTGTTAATGGTAGGGTATACCTGGGTGTGGGGGTGGCCTCGCAGAGCAGCATCATATTGTTAATGGTAGGGTATACCTGGGTGTGGGGGTGGCCTCGAGAGCAGCATGATATTGTTAATGGTAGGGTATACCTGGGTGTGGGGGGTGGCCTCGCAGAGCAGCATCATATTGTTAATGGTAGGGTATACCTG
>NC_056444.1:89012501-89112501 GCF_018296145.1 Oncorhynchus tshawytscha
GGAGAGAGGGGAGGAGAAGAGGTGAAGGAGAGAGGGGAGGAGAGAGGGGAGGAGAGAGGGAAGGAGAGAGGGGAGGAGAGAGGTGAAGGAGAGAGGGGAGGAGAGGGGTGAAGGAGAGAGGGAGGAGAGAGGGGAGGAGAGAGGTGAAGGAGAGAGGGGAGGAGAGAGGGGAGGAGAGAAGGGAGGAGAGAGGGGAGGCGAGAGGTGAAGGAGAGAGGGGAGGAGAGAGGGAGGAGAGAGGTGAAGGAGAGAGGGGAGGAGAGAGGTGAGGAGAGAGGTGAAGGAGAGAGGGGAGGAGAGGAAAGGAGAGATGGGAGGAGAGAGGGGAGGTGAGAGGTGAAGGAGAGAGGGGAGGAGAGAGGTGAAGGAGAGAGGGGAGGAGAGGGGTGAAGGAGAGAGGGGAGGAGAGAGGGGAGGAGAGAGGTGAAGGAGAGATGGGAGGAGAGGGGAGGAGAGAGGGGAGGAGAGAGGTGAAGGAGAGAGGGGAGGAGAGAGGTAAAGGAGAGAGGGAGGAGAGAGGGGAGGAGAGAGGTGAAGGAGAGAGGGGAGGAGAGAGGTAAAGGAGAGAGGGGAGGAGAGAGGGAGGAGAGAGGGGAGGAGAGAGGTGAAGGAGAGAGGGGAGGAAAGAGGTGAAGGAGAGAGGGGAGGAGAGAGGTGAAGGAGAGAGGGGAGGAGAGAGGGGAGGAGAGAGGTGAAGGAGAGAGGGGAGGAGAGAGGTGAAGGAGAGAGGGGAGGAGAGAGGGGAGGAGAGAGGTAAAGGAGAGGAGGGGAGAGAGGTGAAGGAGAGAGGGGAGGAGAGAGGTAAAGGAGAGAGGGGAGGAGAGAGGGGAGGAGAGGTGAAGGAGAGAGGGAGGAGAGAGGTGAAGAGAGAGGGGGAGAGAGGTGAAGGAGAGAGGTGAAGCAGAGAGCGGAGGAGAGAGGTAAAGGAGAGAGGGGAGGAGAGAGGGGAGGAGAGAGGTGAAGGAGAGAGGGGAGGAGAGAGGTGAAGGAGAGAGGGGAGGAGAGAGGGGAGGTGAGAGGTGAAGGAGAGAGGGAGGAGAGGGTGAAGGAGAGAGGGGAGAGAGGGGTGAAGGAGAGAGGGGAGGAGAGAGGGAGGAGAGAGGTGAAGGAGAGATGGGAGGAGAGAGGAGGAGAGAGGTGAAGGAGAGAGGGGAGGAGAGAGGGGAGGAGAGAGGGGAAGGAGAGAGGGGAGGAGAGAGGTGAAGGAGAGAGGGGAGAGAGGGAGGAGAGAGGTGAAGGAGAGAGGGGAGGAGAGAGGTGAAGGAGAGAGGGAGGGAGGGTGAAGGAGAGAGGGGAGGAGAGAGGGAGGAGAGAGGTGAAGGAGAGAGAGGAGGAGAGAGGGGAGGAGAGAGGGAGGAGAGAGGGGAGGCGAGAGGTGAAGGAGAGAGGGGGAGGAGAGAGGGGAGGAGAGGGGAGGAGAGAGGTGAAGGAGAGAGGGGAGGAGAGAGGTGAGGAGAGAGGTGAAAGAGAGGGGAGGAGAGGTAAAGGAGAGATGGGAGGGAGAGGGGAGGTGAGAGGTGAAGGAGAGAGGGGAGAGAGAGAGGAAGGAGAGAGGGGAGGAGAGGGGTGAAGGAGAGAGGGGAGGAGAGAGGGGAGGAGAGAGGTGAAGGAGAGATGGGAGGAGAGAGGGGAGGAGAGAGGGGAGGAGAGAGGTGAAGGAGAGAGGGGAGGAGAGAGGGGAGGAGAGAGGTGAAGGAGAGAGGGGAGGAGAGAGGTGAAGGAGAGAGGGGAGGAGGAGGAGGGGAGGAGAGAGGTGAAGGAGAGAGGGGAGGAGAGAGGGAAGGAGAGAGGGGAGGAGAGGGGTGAAGGAGAGAGGGGAGGAGAGAGGGGAGGAGAGAGGGAAGGAGAGAGGGGAGGAGAGAGGGGAGGAGAGAGGGAGGAGAGAGGGGAGGAGAGAGGTGAAGGAGAGAGGGGAGGAGAGAGGGGAGGAGAGAGGGGAGGAGAGAGGTGAAGGAGAGGGGAGGAGAGAGGGGAGGAGAGAGGTGAAGGAGAGAGGGGGAGGAGAGAGGGGAGGAGAGAGGTGAAGGAGAGAGGGGGAGAGGTAAAGGAGAGATGGGAGGGAGAGGGAGGTGAGAGGTGAAGGAGAGAGGGGAGGAGAGGTGAAGGAGAGAGGGGAGGAGAGAGGGGTGAAGGAGAGAGGGGAGAGAGAGTAAAGGAGAGAGGGGAGGAGAGAGGGGAGGAGAGAGGTGAAGGAGAGAGGGGAGGAGAGAGGTGAGGAGAGAGGTGAAGGAGAGAGGGGAGGAGAGGTAAAGGAGAGATGGGAGGAGAGAGGGAGGTGAGAGGTGAAGGAGAGAGGGAGGAGAGAGGTGAAGGAGAGAGGGGAGAGGGGTGAAGGAGAGAGGGGAGGAGAGAGGGGAGAGAGGTGAAGGAGAGATGGGAGGAGAGAGGGGAGGAGAGAGGGGAGGAGAGAGGTGAAGGAGAGAGGGAGGAGAGAGGTAAAGGAGAGAGGGGAGGAGAGAGGGGAGGAGAGGTGAAGGAGAGAGGGGAGGAGAGAGGTAAAGGAGAGAGGGGAGGAGAGAGGGGGAGAGAGGGAGGAGAGAGGTGAAGGAGAGAGGGGAGGAAAGAGGTGAAGGAGAGAGGGGAGGAGAGAGGTGAAGGAGAGAGGGGAGGAGAGAGGGGAGGAGAGAGGTGAAGGAGAGAGGGGAGGAGAGAGGTGAAGGAGAGAGGGGAGGAGAGAGGGGAGGAGAGAGGTAAAGGAGAGAGGGGAGGAGAGAGGTGAAGGAGAGAGGGAGGAGAGAGGTAAAGAGAGAGGGGAGGGAGAGGGGAGGAGAGAGGTGAAGGAGAGAGGGGAGGAGAGAGGTGAAGGAGAGAGGGGAGGAGAGAGGTGAAGGAGAGAGGTGAAGCAGAGAGCGGAGGAGAGAGGTAAAGGAGAGAGGGGAGGAGAGCGGGGAGGAGAGAGGTGAAGGAGAGAGGGGAGGAGAGAGGTGAAGGAGAGAGGGGAGGGAGAGGAGAGAGGGGAGGTGAGAGGTGAAGGAGAGAGGGAGGAGAGAGGTGAAGGAGAGGGGAGGAGAGGGGTGAAGGAGAGAGGGGAGGAGAGAGGGGAGGAGAGAGGTGAAGGAGAGATGGGAGGAGAGAGGGGAGGAGAGAGGTGAAGGAGAGAGGGGAGGAGAGAGGGGGAGGAGAGAGGTGAAGGAGAGAGGGGAGGAGAGAGGTGAAGGAGAGAGGGGAGGAGAGAGGGGAGGAGAGAGGTGAAGGAGAGAGGGGAGGAGAGAGGTGAAGGAGAGAGGGGAGGAGAGGGGTGAAGGAGAGAGGGGAGGAGAGAGGGGAGGAGAGAGGGGAGGAGAGAGGGGAGGAGAGAGGTGAAGAGAGAGAGGGAGGAGAGAGGTGAGGAGAGAGGTGAAGGAGAGAGGGAGGAGAGGTAAAGAGAGATGGGAGGAGAGAGGGGGGAGGTGAGAGGTGAAGGAGAGAGGGGAGGAGAGAGGTGAAGGAGAGAGGGGAGAGAGAGGGGAGGAGAGAGGTGAAGGAGAGAGGGGAGGAGAGAGGTGAGGAGAGAGGTGAAGGAGAGAGGGGAGGAGAGGTAAAGGAGAGATGGGAGGAGAGAGGGAGGTGAGAGGTGAAGGAGAGAGGGGAGGAGAGAGGTGAAGGAGAGAGGGGAGGAGAGGGGTGAAGGAGAGAGGGGAGGAGAGAGGTGAAGGAGAGATGGGAGGAGAGAGGGAGGAGAGAGGGGAGGAGAGAGGTGAAGGAGAGAGGGGAGGAGAGAGGGGAGGAGAGAGGTGAAGGAGAGAGGGGAGGAGAGAGGTGAAGGAGAGAGGGGAGGAGAGAGGGGAGGAGAGAGGTGAAGGAGAGAGGGGAGGAGAGAGGTGAAGGAGAGAGGGGAGGAGAGGGGTGAAGGAGAGAGGGGAGGAGAGAGGGGAGGAGAGAGGTGAAGGAGAGAGGGGAGGAGAGAGGGGAGGAGAGAAGGGAGGACAGAGGGGAGGAGAGAGGTGAAGGAGAGAGGGGAGGAGAGAGGGAGGGAGAGAGGGAGGAGAGAGGTGAAGGAGAGAGGGGAGGAGAGAGGGGAGGAGAGAGGTGAAGGAGAGAGGGGAGGAGAGAGGGGAGGAGAGAGGTGAAGGAGAGAGGGGAGGAGAGAGGTGAAGGAGAGAGGGGAGGAGAGAGGTGAAGGAGAGAGGGGAGGAGAGAGGTGAAGGAGAGAGGGGAGGAGAGAGGTAAAGGAGAGAGGGGAGGAGAGAGGGGAGAGAGAGGTGAAGGAGAGAGGGGAGGAGAGAGGTGAAGGAGAGAGGGGAGGAGAGAGGTGAAGGGAGAGGGGGAGAGAGGGAGGAGAGGGGAGGAGAGAGGGGAGGAGAGAGGGGAAGGAGAGAGGGGAGGAGAGAGGGGGGAGGGGAGAGAGGGGAGGAGAGAGGTGAAGGAGAGAGGGAGGAGAGAGGTAAAGGAGAGAGGTGAGGAGAGAGGTAAAGAGAGAGTGGAGGAGAGAGGTGAAGGAGAGAGGGGAGGAGAGAGGGGAGGAGAGAGGTGAGGGAGAGAGGTGAAGGAGAGAGGGGAGGAGAGAGGTGAGGGAGAGAGGTGAAGGAGAGAGGGGAGGAGAGATTAATATCACCTTAATGAGTCAGAGGGGTCTGTTCTCTGCCTCTAACAACTAGGAGGATGGGGACTTTACTCTGATTGAGAAGGGGTGGAGAGAGGGGGGGGGTGGAGAGAGAGGGGGTGGAGAGAGAGGGGAGGGGTGGAGAGAGAGGGGGTTGTGAGAGGGGAGGGGTGGACAGAGGGGAGGGGGTAAAGAGAGAGGGGGTGGAGAGAGAGGGAGGGGTGGACAGAGGGGAGGGGGTGGAGAGAGAGGGGGTGGAGAGAGAGGGAGGGGTGGACAGAGGGGAGGGGGTAAAGAGAGAGGCGGGTGGAGAAAGAGGGGAGGGGTGGAGAGAGAGGGGGGTTGTAGATATATACTGACAGCTGGCTAATGTAGCCACCCCCAGACCCTATAATTACCCATCCCACGCCGTACACTCCCCTAAACCTCCACTCCACACAAACACCTTCCCAAACACACTGTGACCCCAACCCAATCTCTGCTATTGTTGTCAAACACCACCCCTGAAACCACACACACACACACACACACACACACACACACACACACACACACACACACACACACACACACACACACACACACACACACACACACACACACACAGCTGCTGCCTGTCCTGCTCGACGGGACCAGCGGGACAATATCAAAATAAAGAAAGAGAGATTGGGAGGAGAGGGACAGGGAAGAAGTTATTAGTCGGAGAGTGAGAGAGAGAGACCAAGGAGTGTCATGTGTGTCCTGTGTCATGCCAACAGTAAAATATCCTGAGACCATTCATGTGTGGGGTTCTCAGCCAAGGGAGTGGGCTCACTCACAATTTTGCCTAAAAACACAGCCATGAATAAAGAATGGTACCAACACATCCTCCGAGAGCAACTTCTCCCAACCACCCAGGAACAGTTTGGTGACAAACAATGCCGTTTCCAGCATGATGGAGCACTTTGCCATAAGGCAAAAGTGATAACTAAGCGGCTCGGGGACCAAAATATCGAGGCTAACCCTAACCCTATCCATAGAGACTAACCCTAACCCTATTCATAGAGACTAACACTAACCCTATTCATAGAGACTAACACTAACCCTACTCATAGAGACTAACCCTAACCCTATCCATAGAGACTAACACTAACCCTATTCATAGAGACTAACCCTAACCCTATCCATAGAGACTAACCCTAACCCTAACCCTACCCATAGAGACTAGCCCTAACCCTAGCCATAGAGACTAACCCTAACCCTACCCATAGAGACTAACCCTAACCCTATCCATAGAGACTAGCCCTAACCCTAACCCTATTCATAGAGACTAACACTAACCCTACTCATAGAGACTAGCCCTAACCCTATCCATAGAGACTAACCCTAACCCTAACTCTACCCATAGAGACTAGCCCTAACCCTAGCCATAGAGACTAACCCTAACCCTACCCATAGAGACTAACCCTAACCCTATCCATAGAGACTAACCCTAACCCTACCCATAGAGACTAACCCTAAACATAACCCTATCCATAGAGACTAACCCTAACCCTATTCATAGTGACTAACACTAACGCTATTCATAGAAACCAACACCAACCCTACTCATAGAGACTAACCCCAACCCTAACCCTACCCATAGAGACTAACCCTAACCACATCCAGAGAGACTCACCATAACCCTAACCCTATCCATAGAGACTAACCCTAACCCTATCCATAGAGACTAACCCTAACCCTATCCATAGAGACCAACCCTAACCCTACCCATAGAGACTAAGCCTAACCCTAACCCTAACCCTATCCATAGAGACTAACCCTAACCCTATCCATAGAGACTAACCCTATCCGTCCATAGAGGACTAACCCTAACCCTAGCCATAGAGACTAACCCTAACTAACCCTAACCCTAGAGATTAACCCTAACCCTATCCATAGAGACTAACCCTATCCAGAGACCAACCCTAACCCTATCCATAGAGACTAACCCTAACCCTATCCATAGAGACTAACCCTAACCCTATCCATAGAGACTAACCCTAACCCTATCCATAGAGACTAACCCTATCCGTACGGACTAACCCTAACCCTAGCCATAGAGACTAACCCTAACTCTAACCCTAGAGATTAACCCTAACCCTATCCATAGAGACTAACCCTATCCAGAGACCAACCCTAACCCTATCCATAGAGACTAACCCTAACCCTAACCCTAGAGATTAACCCTAACCCTAACCCTAGAGATTAACCCTAACCCTATCAATAGAGACTAACCCTAACCCTAAATGTTAACCTTAACCCTATCCATAGAGACCAACCCTAACCCTATCCATAGAGACCAACCCTAACCCTATCCATAGAGACCAACCCTAACCCTATCCATAGAGACCAACCCTAACCCTATCCATAGAGACCAACCCTAACCCTATCCATAGAGACTAACCCTAACCCTATCCATAGAGACCAACCCTAACCCTATCCATAGAGACTAACCCTAACCCTAACCCTAGAGATTAACCCTAACCCTATCCATAGAGACCAACCCTAACCCTATTCATAGAGACTAACCCTAACCCTAACCCTAGAGATTAACACTAACCCTATCCATAGAGACTAACCCTAACCCTATCCATAGAGACTAGCCCTATCCGTAGAGACTAACCTAACCCTAACCCTATCCATAGAGATTAACCCTAACCCTAACCCTATCCATAGAGACTAACCCTAACCCTATTCATAGAGACATAGAGACTAACCCTATCCATAGAGACTAACCCTAACCCTATCCATAGAGACTCACCCTAACCCTATCCATAGAGATAACCCTAACCATAGAGACTAACCCTAACCCTATCCATAGAGACTAACCCTATCCATAGAGACTAACCCTAACCATAGAGACTAACCCTAACCCTATCCATAGAGACTAACCCTATCCATAGAGACTAACCCTAACCCTATCCATAGAGACTAACCCTAACCCTATCCATAGAGACTAACCCTATCCATAGAGACTAACCCTAACCCTAACCCTATCCATAGTGACTAACCCTAACCCTATCCAGAGAGACTAACCCTAACCCTATCCATAGAGACTAACCCTAACCCTAACCCTATCCATAGAGATTAACCCTATCCATAGAGGTTAACCCTAACCCTATACATAGAGACTAACCCTATCCATAGAGACTAATCCTAACCCTATCCATAGAGACTGACCCTATCCGTAGAGACTAACCCTAACCCTATCCGTAGAGACTAACCCTAACCGTAGAGACTAACCCTAACCCTATCCATAGAGACTAACCCTAACCCTATCCATAGAGACTAACCCTATCCAGAGAGACTAACCCTAACCCTATCCAGTGAGACTAACCCTAACCCTATCCAAAGAGACTAACCCTAACCCTATCCAGAGAGACTAACCCTAACCCTATCCAGAGACTAACCCCTAACCCTATCCATAGAGACTAACCCTAACCCTATCCATAGAGACTAACCCTAACCCTATCCAGAGACTAACCCTAACCCTATCCATCCATAGAGACTAACCCTAACCCTATCCATAGAGACTAACCCTAACCCTATCCATAGAGACTAACCCTAACCCTATCCATAGAGACTAACCCTAACCCTATCCATAGAGACTAACCCTAACCCTATCCATAGAGACTAACCCTAACCCTATCCATAGAGACTAACCCAAGCCCTAAACCTAACCCTATTCATAGAGACTAACACTAACCCTACTCATAGAGACTAGCCCTAACCCTATCCATAGAGACTAACCCTAACCCTAACTCTACCCATAGAGACTAGCCCTAACCCTAGCCATAGAGACTAACCCTAACCCTACCCATAGAGACTAACCTAACCCTATCCATAGAGACTAACCCTAACCCTACCCATAGAGACTAACCCTAAACATAACCCTATCCATAGAGACTAACCCTAACCCTATTCATAGTGACTAACACTAACGCTATTCATAGAAACCAACACCAACCCTACTCATAGAGACTAACCCCAACCCTAACCCTACCCATAGAGACTAACCATAACCACATCCAGAGAGACTCACCATAACCCTAACCCTATCCATAGAGACTAACCCTAACCCTATCCATAGAGACTAACCCTAACCCTATCCATAGAGACCAACCCTAACCCTACCCATAGAGACTAAGCCTAACCCTAACCCTATCCATAGAGACTAACCTTAACCCTATCCATAGAGACTAACCCTAACCCTATCCATAGAGACTAAACCCTAACCCTATCCATAGAGACTAACCCTACCTAGCCATAGAGACTAACCCTAACTCTAACCCTAGAGATTAACCCTAACCCTATCCATAGAGACTAACCCTATCCAGAGACCAACCCTAACCCTATCCATAGAGACTAACCCTAAACCTAACCCTAGAGATTAACCCTAACCCTAACCCTAGAGATTAACCCTAACCCTATCAATAGAGACTAACCCTAACCCTAAATGTTAACCTTAACCCTATCCATAGAGACCAACCCTAACCCTATCCATAGAGACCAACCCTAACCCTATCCATAGAGACCAACCCTAACCCTATCCATAGAGACCAACCCTAACCCTATCCATAGAGACCAACCCTAACCCTATCCATAGAGACTATCCCTAACCCTATCCATAGAGACCAACCCTAACCCTATCCATAGAGACTAACCCTAACCCTAACCCTAGAGATTAACCCTAACCCTATCCATAGAGACCAACCCTAACCCTATCCATAGAGACTAACCCTAATCCTAACCCTAGAGATTAACCCTAACCCTATCCATAGAGACTAACCCTAACCCTAACCCTAGAGATTAACACTAACCCTATCCATAGAGACTAACCCTAACCCTATCCATAGAGACTAACCCTATCCGTAGAGACTAACCTTAACCCTAACCCTATCCATAGAGATTAACCCTAACCCTAACCCTATCCATAGAGACTAACCCTAACCCTATTCATAGAGACTAACCCTATCCATAGAGACTCACCCTAACCCTATCCATAGAGATTAACCCTAACCCTAACCCTATCCATAGAGACTAACCCTAACCCTATCCATAGAGATTAACCCTAACCCTAACCCTATCCATAGAGACTAACCCTAACCCTATCCATAGAGACTAACCCTATCCATAGAGACTAACCCTAACCCTATCCATAGTGACTAACCCTAACCCTATCCAGAGACTAACCCTAACCCTATCCATAGAGACTAACCCTAACCCTAACCCTATCCATAGAGATTAACCCTATCCATAGAGACTAACCCTAACCCTATACATAGAGACTAACCCTATCCATAGAGACTAATCCTAACCCTATCCATAGAGACTGACCCTATCCGTAGAGACTAACCCTAACCCTATCCGTAGAGACTAACCCTAACCGTAGAGACTAACCCTAACCATAGAGACTAACCCTAACCCTATCCATAGAGACTAACCCTATCCAGAGAGACTAACCCTAACCCTATCCAGTGAGACTAACCCTAACCCTATCCAGAGAGACTAACCCTAACCCTATCCAGAGAGACTAACCCTAACCCTATCCATAGAGACTAACCCTAACCCTATCCATAGAGACTAACCCTAACCCTATCCAGAGAGACTAACCCTATCCTAGAGAACCCTATCCATAGAGACTAACCCTAACCCTATCCATAGAGACTAACCCCCTAACCCTATCCATAGAGACTAACCTTAACCCTATCCATAGAGACTAACCCTAACCCTATCCATAGAGACTAACCCAATCCCTAACCCTATCCATCCATAGAGACTAACCCTAACCCTATCCATAGAGACCCTAACCCTAACCCTATCCATAGAGACCTAACCCTAACCCTAGAGATTAACCCTAACCCTATCCATAGAGACCCTAACCCTATCCATAGAGACCTAACCCTAACCCTATCCATAGAGATTAACCCTAACCCTATCCATAGAGACTAACCCTAACCCTATCCTAGAGATTAACCTAACCCTATCCATAGAGACTAACCCTAACCCTATCCCTATAGACCTAACCCTATCCATAGAGACTAACCTAACCCTATCCATAGTGACTAACCCTAACCCTATCCAGAGAGACTAACCCTAACCCTATCCATAGAGAGACCCTAACCCTATCCCTAACCCTATCCATAGAGATTAACCCTATCCATAGAGACTAACCCTAACCCTATCCATAGAGACTAACCCTATCCATAGAGACTAATCCTAACCCTATCCATAGAGACTGACCCTATCCGTAGAGACTAACCCTAACCCTATCCGTAGAGACTAACCCCCTAACCGTAGAGACTAACCCTAACCATAGAGACTAACCCTAACCCTATCCATAGAGACTAACCCTATCCAGAGAGACTAACCCTAACCCTATCCAGTGAGACTAACCCTAACCCTATCCAGAGAGACTAACCCTAACCCTATCCAGAGAGACTAACCCTAACCCTATCCATAGAGACTAACCCTAACCCTATCCATAGAGACTAACCCTAATCCTATCCAGAGACTAACCCTAACCCTATCCATAGAGACTAACCCTAACCCTATCCATAGAGACTAACCCTAACCCTATCCATAGAGACTAACCCTGACCCTATCCATAGAGACTAACCCTAACCCTATCCATAGAGAGATCCTAGACCCTAACCCTATCCATAGAGACTAACCCTAACCCTATCCTTAGAGACTAACCCTAACCCTATCCATAGAGACTAACCCTAACCCTATCCATAGAGACTAACCCTAACCCTATCCATAGAGACTAACCCTAACCCTATCCATAGAGACTAACCCTAACCCTATCCAGAGAGACTAACCCTAACCCTATCCATAGAGACTAACCCTAACCCTATCCATAGAGACTAACCCTAACCCTATCCATAGAGACTAACCCTAACCCTATCCAGAGAGACTAACCCTAACCCTATCCATAGAGACTAACCCTAACCCTATCCAGAGAGACTAACCTTAACCCTATCCATAGAGACTAACCCTAACCCTATACATAGAGACTAACCCTAACCCTATCCATAGAGACTAACCCTAACCCTATCCATAGAGACTAACCCTAACCCTATCCAGAGAGACTAACCCTAACTCTAACCCTAGAGATTAACCCTAACCCTATCCATAGAGACTAACCCTATCCACAGACCAACCCTAACCCTATCCATAGAGACTAACCCTAACCCTAACCCTAGAGATTAACCCTAACCCTAACCCTAGAGATTAACCCTAACCCTATCAATAGAGACTAACCCTAACCCTAAATGTTAACCTTAACCCTATCCATAGAGACCAACCCTAACCCTATCCATAGAGACCAACCCTAACCCTATCCATAGAGACCAACCCTAACCCTATCCATAGAGACCAACCCTAACCCTATCCATAGAGACCAACCCTAACCCTATCCATAGAGACTAACCCTAACCCTATCCATAGAGACCAACCCTAACCCTATCCATAGAGACTAACCCTAACCCTAACCCTAGAGATTAACCCTAACCCTATCCATAGAGACCAACCCTAACCCTATCCATAGAGACTAACCCTAATCCTAACCCTAGAGATTAACCCTAACCCTATCCATAGAGACTAACCCTAACCCTATCCAGAGACTAACCCTAACCCTAACCCTAGAGATTAACACTAACCCTATCCATAGAGACTAACCCTAACCCTATCCATAGAGACTAACCCTATCCGTAGAGACTAACCTTAACCCTAACCCTATCCATAGAGATTAACCCTAACCCTAACCCTATCCAGAGAGACTAACCCTAACCCTATCCATAGAGACTAACCCTAACCCTATCCATAGAGACTAACCCTAACCCTATCCATAGAGACTAACCCTAACCCTATCCATAGAGACTAACCCTAACCCTATCCATAGAGACTAACCCTAACCCTATCCATAGAGACTAACACTAACCCTATCCATAGAGACTAACCCTAACCCTATCCATAGAGACTAACCCTAATCCTATCCATAGAGACTAACCCTAACCCTATCCAGAGACTAACCCTAACCCTATCCATAGAGACTAACCCTAACCCTATCCAGAGACTAACCCTAACCCTATCCATAGAGACTAACCCTAACCCTATCCATAGAGACTAACCCTAACCCTATCCATAGAGACTAACCCTAACCCTATCCATAGAGACTAACCCTAACCCTATCCATAGAGACTAACCCTAACCCTATCCATAGAGACTAACACTAACCCTATCCATAGAGACTAACCCTAACCCTATCCATATAGAGACTAACCCTAACCCTATCCATAGAGATTAACCCTATCCATAGAGAACCCTAACCCTATCCATAGAGACTAACACTAACCCTATCCAGAGAGACTAACCCTAACCCTATCCATAGAGACTAACCCTAACCCTATCCATAGAGACTAACCCTAACCCTATCCATAGAGACTAACCCTAACCCTATCCAGAGAGACTAACCCTAACCCTATCCAGAGAGACTAACCCTAACCCTAACCCTATCCATAGAGACTAACCCTAACCCTATCCATAGAGACCAACCCTAACCCTATCCATAGAGACCAACCCTAACCCTATCCATAGAGATTAACCCTAACCCTATCCATAGAGACTAACCCTAACCCTATCCATAGAGACTAACCCTAACCCTATCCAGAGAGACTAACCCTAACCCTATCCATAGAGACTAACCCTAACCCTATCCATAGAGACTAACCCTAACCCTATCCATAGAGACTAACCCTAACCCTATCCATAGAGATTAACCCTAACCCTATCCATAGAGACTAACCCTAACCCTATCCATAGAGACTAACCCTAACCCTATCCATAGAGATTAACCCTAACCCTATCCATAGAGACTAACCCTATCCATAGAGACTAACCCTAACCCTATCCATAGAGATTAACCCTAACCCTATCCATAGAGACTAACCCTAACCCTATCCAGAGAGACTAACCCTAACCCTATCCATAGAGACTAACCCTAACCCTATCCATAGAGACTAACCCTAACCCTATCCATAGAGACTAACCCTAACCCTATCCATAGAGATTAACCCTAACCCTATCCATAGAGACTAACCCTAACCCTATCCAGAGAGACTAACCCTAACCCTAACCCTATCCAGAGAGACTAACCCTAACCCTATCCATAGAGACTAACCCTAACCCTATCCATAGAGACTAACCCTAACCCTATCTATAGAGACTAACCCTAACCATATCCATAGAGACTAACCCTAACCCTATCCATAGAGACTAACCCTAACCCTATCCAGAGAGGCCCACAGCTAGTGCATTCATCTTAAGATAGCCAGGAGAGACAAGCACATATCACAGTCCCATCCCAACCACGTATCCCATCCATAATACTGTACTTAATATCTGTATGACTCTTCACAGTCCCCGTCGTGCTGTAAGGTGTTCTTTTACCTGTTTTTTACATCTGATTTTATTGCTAGGCTGAGTTACCTGGGGTGACAGAGTTCCATTTAGTCATGGCTCTATTTAATACTGTGTGTTTTCCAGCCTCTGTTTTGGACCTGGGGACTGTGAAGAGACCTCTGGTTGAATGTGTTGCGTTGTACAGATGTCTGAACTGTGTGCCAACTGCTTGAACAAACAGTTTGGTAACTTGAGCTCATGAACACCACGCACAAAGACCAACAATGATACAGTCAATCTCTCCTGAACTTTAGCCGGGACAGATTGACATGCATATTACTAACATTCCTTCATCTGGTGCTGAATATCTCAAACTAAAAGCATTGTTTTTGAGACAAATCACTCGACTCAACCCTAAACCTCATCTAGATCTATTATTGAATAATGTAGCATTTGAGCAAGTTCAGGAGACTGAACTGCTGGGTGTCACCCTAGATAGCAGACTATCATGGTCAAAACGTATAGACTCAATGGTTGCTAAAATGGGAAGAGGTCTGTCCGTGATAAGGTGTAGATCTGCTTTCTTGACATATTAGTCGACCAGACAGGCCCAGACAGGACCAGACAGGATCAGACAGGATCAGACAAGACCAAACAGGACAAGACAGGCCCAGACAGGACCAGACAGGACAAGACAGGACCAGACAAGACCAGACAGGCCAAGACAGGACCAGACAGGACAAGACAGGCCCAGACAGTCCCAGACAGGACCAGACAGGACCAGACAAGACCCAGACAGGACAAGACCAGACAGGCCCAGACAGGCCCAGACAGGATCAGACAGGATCAGACAAGACCAAACAGGACAAGACAGGACCAGACAAGACCCAGACAGGACAAGACCAGACAGGCCCAGACAGGCCCAGACAGGACAAGACAGGACCAGACAAGACAGGCCCAGACAGGACAAGACAGGACCAGACAGGACAAAACAGGCCAAGACAGGACCAGACAGGACAAGACAGGCCCAGACAGTCCCAGACAGGACCAGACAGGACCAGACAAGACCCAGACAGGACAAGACCAGACAGGCCCAGACAGGCCCAGACAGGACAAGACAGGACCAGGCAGGACAAGACAGGCCCAGACAGGACAAGACAGGACCAGACAGGACAAAACAGGCCCAGACAGGACCAGACAGGCCCAGACAGGACAAGAGAGGACAAGACAGGCCCTACAGTTCTTAGTTTTTCGCACCTGGACTACTGCCCAGTTGTGTGGTCATGTGTGGAAGAGAAGGACACAGGAAAATAGCAGTTGGTCCAGAACAGAGCAGAACGTATTGCACTTAGATGTATACTAGTAACCCATTCTATAACTGACTACAGCTCTATGTTAAATCAATTGGTAGTAACCCATTCTATAACTGACTACAGCTCTATGTTAAACCTATTGGTAGTAACCCATTCTATAACTGCCTGCAGCTCTATGTTAAATCTATTGGTAGTAACCCATTCTATAACTGACTACAGCTCTATGTTAAACCTATTGGTAGTAACCCATTCTATAACTGACTACAGCTCTATGTTAAACCTATTGGTAGTAACCCATTCTATAACTGCCTGCAGCTCTATGTTAAATCTATTGGTAGTAACCCATTCTATAACTGACTACAGCTCTATGTTAAACCTATTGGTAGTAACCCATTCTATAACTGACTACAGCTCTATGTTAAACCTATTGGTAGTAACCCATTCTATAACTCACTACAGCTCTATGTTAAACCTATTGGTAGTAACCCATTCTATAACTGCCTGCAGCTCTATGTTAAATCTATTGGTAGTAACCCATTCTATAACTGACTACAGCTCTATGTTAAACCTATTGGTAGTAACCCATTCTATAACTGCCTGCAGCTCTATGTTAAATCTATTGGTAGTAACCCATTCTATAACTGCCTGCAGCTCTATGTTAAATCTGTTGGTAGTAACCCATTCTATAACTGCCTGCAGCTCTATGTTACGGGTGTCAGTTATTTATTTTACTGTCGTAGCCGACGTGTCTACTGATAGGTCGTCAGCGTACAAAGACACACAGGCTTTATTCAAGGTCAGTGGAAGGTCATTAGTAAACACATAAAATAATAATGGTTCAAGGGGGTGTGTCCAGTGCTTCCTGGTATTTAAATATGTATGACCTCCAGCTGCACTACTGAGTAAAAAAAGGAGGGAGGACTGAAGTCTTTCTCGAACACACAAACACGTGCACATAGGTACGAGGCACACATAAACATGAATATTCATCATTTCATGGAGAACCATGGGTCTTTGTCTACTCTGTCAAGGCTAATCCCAAGAGCAGCCTGAAAACATCCTGGCACATTTATCTCAATACATTGCAGTCAATGGGAAAAGCGAGTTCCTCACTTTCAGTACTTGGGTATCTGATAGATGACAAGTTGTCTTTTGAAACATATATTGACAATTTAACAAAGAAACTGAGATCTATGATTGCTTTGTTTTTTAAATATTAATCCTGCCTCAGTTCTGAAAATAGAAGGAAGACTTCTCAGTATTCAGCAATACCTTTTAACACCGCTGATGGTTTTAAGACTCATCACTGTTAACTTCTCAGTATTCAGCACCGCTGATGGTTTTAAGACTCATCACTGTTAACTTCTCAGTATTCAGCACCGCTGATGGTTTTAAGACTCATCACTGTTAACTTCTCAGTATTCAGCACCGCTGATGGTTTTAAGACTCATCACTGTTAACTTCTCAGTATTCAGCACCGCTGATGGTTTTAAGACTCATCACTGTTAACTTCTCAGTATTCAGCACCGCTGATGGTTTTAAGACTCATCACTGTTAACTTCTCAGTATTCAGCACTGATGGTTTTTAACTGTTTCTCAGTATTCAGCACCGCTGATGGTTTTAAGACTCATCACTGTTAACTTCTCAGTATTCAGCACCGCTGATGGTTTTAAGACTCATCACTGTTAACTTTCAGTATTCAGTTTTAAGATTCAGCACCGCTGATGGTTTTAAGACTCATCACTGTTAACTTCTCAGTATTCAGCACCGCTGATGGTTTTAAGACTCATCACTGTTAACTTCTCAGTATTTAAGACTCATCACTGTTAACTTCTCAGTATTCAGCACCGCTGATGGTTTTAAGACTCATCACTGTTAACTTCTCAGTATTCAGCACCGCTGATGGTTTTAAGACTCATCACTATTAACTTCTCAGTATTCAGCACCGCTGATGGTTTTAAGACTCATCACTGTTAACTTCTCAGTATTCAGCACCGCTGATGGTTTTAAGACTCATCACTGTTAACTTCTCAGTATTCAGCACCGCTGATGGTTTTAAGACTCATCCCTGTTAACTTCTCAGTATTCAGCACCGCTGATGGTTTTAAGACTCATCACTGTATTCTTTACAAACATGAGGGATGGACCTCTCTGGCTGTAAGAAGAGAGCTGTACTCTCTTTTAGTTATTTACAAAGCAATCTGCAGAAACTTCCTCTGTACATTACTTCAACGATAAAATGTAGATGAACAAATGGCCAAACACCTTCTCAGGGATGGATAACTCTGTACATCCCTTTGGTCTACACAGAATTGGGGAAATCTGCATTTAGTCTGTTTGCCCCTTATGTGTGAAACAATACACACAATTCCTTGCAATTATATATTCTGGTGCATTTCAGGTATTTTAAATGTTGATTGGAGACTGTTACAGAATGATATTGCTTTTTTTTAAATTGTGTTTTATTATAGTGGGTTTTATTATAGTGGGTTTTATTTGTAATGTATATGTGGGGCTGTTTGGTTTTATTATAGTGGGTTTTATTATAGAGGGTTTTGTTATAGTGGGTTTTATTTGTAATGTATATGTGGGGCTGTGGTGTTTTATTATAGTGGGTTTTATTATAGAGGGTTTTGTTATAGTGGGTTTTGTTATAGTGGGTTTTATTTGTAATGTATATGTGGGGCTGTGGTGTTTTATTATAGTGGGTTTTATTATAGAGGGTTTTATTATAGTGGGGTTTGTTATAGTGGGTTTTATTATAGTGGGTTTTTTTGTTATAGTGGGTTTTGTTATAGTGGGTTTTGTTATAGTGGGTTTTATTATAGTGGGTTTTATTATAGTGGGTTTTATTATAGTGGGTTTTATTATAGTGGGTTTTATTATAGTGGGTTTTATTATAGTGGGTTTTATTATAGTGGGTTTTATTATAGTGGGTTTTGTTATAGTGGGTTTTATTATAGTGGGTTTTATTATAGTGGGTTTTATTATAGTGGGTTTTGTTATAGTGGGTTGTATTATAGTGGGTTTTATTATAGTGGGTTTTGTTATAGTGGGTTTTATTATAGTGGGTTTTGTTATAGTGGGTTTTATTATAGTGGGTTTTATTATAGTGGGTTTTATTATAGTGGGTTTGTTATAGTGGGTTTTATTATAGTGGGTTTTATTTGTAATGAATATTTATTTTGGGGGCTGGTAGAGACAGAGGGAGAGAGAATGAGTGGGGATAAAGAGGAGGTAGAGAGTGAGAGAGAGAACAAGGGGGAGAGAGGAGGTAGAGAGAGGGGAGAGAGAGAGAGGGGGGGTAGAGAGAGGGGAGAGAGAGAGAGGGGGTAGAGAGAGGGGAGAGAGAGAGGATGAGGGTGGAGAGAGAGAGAGGATAAGGGTGGAGAGGAGGCAGAGAGTGAGAGAGAGAACCAGGGGGAGAGAGGAGGTAGAGAGAGAGAGGGGGGAGAGAGAGAGAATGAGTGGGGATAAAGAGGAGGTAGAGAGTGAGAGAGAGAACAAGGGGAGTGAGGAGGTAGAGAGAGAGAGAGGGGGGAGAGAGAGAATGAGGGGGAGAGGAGGAAGAGAGAGGAGGTAGAGAGAAAGAGAATGAGGGTGGAGAGAAAGAGAGAGAATGAGGGTGGAGAGAGAGGAGGAAGAGAGAGGAGGTAGAGAGAGAGAGGAGGAAGAGAGAGGAGGTAGAGAGAGAGAGAATGAGGGTGGAGAGAAAGAGAGAGAATGAGGGTGGAGAGAGAGGAGGAAGAGAGAGGATGGATGGAGAATAAAGAAAGTAGGTAGAGAGAGAGAGAGAGCGAGACAGAGAGTAAAATACCTGACCACTGTGACTGACCCACAATTAAGAAAATCTTTGACTTTGTACAGACTCAGTGAGCGTAGCCTTGCTATTGAGAAAGACTGCCAAAGGCAGACATGGCTCTCAAGAGAAGACAGGCTCACTGCCCACAAAATGAGGTGGAAACTGAGCTACACTTCCTAACCTCCTTTTTTATTTTTATTTAACCTTTATTTAACTAGGTAGATTAGTTGAGAACAAGTTCTCATTTGCAACTGCGACCTGGCCAAGATAAAGCATAGCAGTGTGAACAGACAACACAGAGTTACACATGGAGTAAACAATTAACAAGTCAATAACACAGTAGAAAAAAAGGGGCGTCTATATACATTGTGTGCAAAAGGCATGAGGAGGTAGGCGAATAATTACAATTTTGCAGATTAACACTGGAGTGATAAATGATCAGATGGTCATGTACAGGTAGAGATACTGGTGTGCAAAAGAGCAGAAAAGTAAATAAATATAAACCGTATGGGGATGAGGTAGGTAAATTGGGTGGGCTATTTACCGATAGACTATGTACAGCTGCAGCGATCGGTTAGCTGCTCAGATAGCAGATGTTTGAAGTTGGTGAGGGAGATAAAAGTCTCCAACTTCAGTGATTTTTGCAATTCGTTCCAGTCACAGGCAGCAGAGAACTGGAACGAAAGGCGGCCAAATGAGGTGTTGGCTTTAGGGATGATCAGTGAGATACACCTGCTGGAGCGCGTGCTACGGATGGGTGTTGCCATCGTGACCAGTGAACTGAGATAAGGCGGAGCTTTACCTAGCATGGACTTGTAGATGACCTGGAGCCAGTGGATCTGGCATCGAATATGTAGCGAGGGCCAGCCGACTAGAGCATACAAGTCGCAGTGGTGGGTGGTATAAGGTGCTTTAGTGACAAAACGGATGGCACTGTGATAAACTGCATCCAGTTTGCTGAGTAGAGTGTTGGAAGCAATTTTGTAGATGACATCGCCAAAGTCGAGGATTGGTAGGATAGGAGTAGGATAGTCAGGATAGTCAGGATAGTCAGTTTTACTAGGGTAAGTTTTGCGGCGTGAGTGAAGGAGGCTTTGTTGCGGAATAGAAAGCCGACTCTTGATTTGATTTTCGATTGGTGATGTTTGATATGAGTCTGGAAGGAGAGTTTACAGTCTAGCCAGACACCTAGGTATTTGTAGTTGTCCACATATTCAAGGTCGGAACCGTCCAGGGTGGTGATGCTGGTCAGGCATGCGGGTGCAGGCAGCAAACGGTTGAAAAGCATGCATTTGGTTTTACTAGCGTTTAAGAGCAGTTGGAGGCCACGGAAGGAGTGTTGTATGGCATTGAAGCTCGTTTGGAGGTTAGATAGCACAGTGTCCAAGGACGGGCCGGAAGTATATAGAATGGTGTCGTCTGCGTAGAGGTGGATCAGGGAATCGCCCGCAGCAAGAGCAACATCATTGACATATACAGAGAAAAGAGTCGGCCCGAGAATTGAACCCTGTGGCACCCCCATAGAGACTGCCAGAGGACCGGACAGCATGCCCTCCGATTTGACACACTGAACTCTGTCTGCAAAGTAATTGGTGAACCAGGCAAGGCAGTCATCCGAAAAACCGAGGCTACTGAGTCTGCCGATAAGAATATGGAGATTGACAGAGTCGAAAGCCTTGGCAAGGTCGATGAAGACGGCTGCACAGTACTGTCTTTTATCGATGGCGGTTATGATATCGTTTAGTACCTTGAGCATGGCTGAGGTGCACCCGTGACCGGCTCAGAAACCATATTGCACAGCGGAGAAGGTACGGTGGAATTCGAGATGGTCAGTGACCTGTTTGTTGACTTGGCTTTTGAAGACCTTGGATAGGCAGGGCAGGATGGATATAGGTCTGTAACAGTTTGGGTCCAGGGTGTCTCCCCCTTTGAAGAGGGGGATGACTGTGGCAGCTTTCCAATCCTTGGGGATCTCAGACGATATGAAAGAGAGGTTGAACAGGCTGGTAATAGGGGTTGCGACAATGGCGGCGGATAGTTTCAGAAATAGAGGGTCCAGATTGTCAAGCATAGCTGATTTGTACGGGTCCAGGTTTTGCAGCTCTTTCAGAACATCTGCTATCTGGATTTGGGTAAAGGAGAACCTGGAGAGGCTTGGGCGAGTAGCTGCGGGGGGCGGAGCTGTTGGCCGAGGTTGGAGTAGCCAGGCGGAAGGCATGGCCAGCTGTTGAGAAATGCTTGTTGAAGTTTTGGATAATCATGGATTTATCGGTGGTGACCGTGTTACCTAGCCTCAGTGCAGTGGGCAGCTGGGAGGAGGTGCTCTTGTTCTCCATGGACTTCACAGTGTCCCAGAACTTTTTGGAGTTGGAGCTACAGGATGCAAACTTCTGCCTGAAGAAGCTGGCCTTAGCTTTCCTGACTGACTACCTCCTGCCAAATGTATGACCATATTAGAGACACATATTTCCCTCAGATAACACAGACCCATAAAGAATTTGAAAACAAATCCAATTTTGATAAACTCCCATATCTACTGGGTGAAATACCACAGTGTACCATCACAGCAGCAAGATGTGTTACCTGTTACCACAAGAAAAGGGCAACCAGTGAAGAACAAACACCATTGTAAATGTAATCCTTATTTATATTTATTTTCCCTTTTGCTGTTTAACTATTTGCACAACATTACAACACTGTATAGAGACATAATGCCATTTGAAATCTTTATTATTTTCAAACTTCTGTAAGTGTAGTGTTTAATGTTCATTTTTTATTGTTTATTTCACTTTTGTTTATTATCTATGTCACTTGCTTTGGCAATGTAAACACATGTTTCCCATGCCAATAAAGCCCCTTGAATTGAATTGAGACAGGCATGAAATAAATGAGAAAACATCAACCCTGTGACACTCATCTTTCCCATTGACTGCAATGTATTGAGAAAAATGTCAGCTACTGTGACATTTTAACGTTTTGGAAAAATGTGTCAGGATGATGTCTTCCTATGATATTATGTTCCAGCGGTCAAAATGAGTATGGCATGACATACTACTTTGGGGCCAGACATCATCAAAGACATGAGAGGGACAGATAGAGTGTGACAGAGCGAGAAATTAACTGATTGATAGATAAGAGAAGGACATGTGGATAAAGGGATTAGGGAGGAGGGATGGAGGGGAAGAGAGTGCTAACCCTCTCCCAAAGAGATAAGAGAAGAAAGAGAGAGAGTCCACCATCTCCCAGCCTGCCTCTCCCAGTCTCTTCCAGCCTGCCTCTCCCAGTCTCTTCCAGCCTGCCTCTCCCAGTCTCTTCCAGCCTGCCTCTCCCAGTCTCTTCCAGTCCATCATCTCCCAGCCTGCCTCTCCCAGTCTCTTCCAGTCCATCATCTCCCAGCCTGCCTCTCCCAGTCTCTTCCAGCCTGCCTCTCCCAGTCTCTTCCAGTCCATCATCTCCCAGCCTGCCTCTCCCAGTCTCTCTGCCTCTCCCAGTCCATCATCTCTCCCAGCCTGCCTCTCCCAGTCTCTCCCAGTCCTTGTCCATCATCTCCCAGTCTCTTCTTTCAGCCTGCCTCTCCCAGTCTCTTCCAGCCTGCCTCTCCCAGTCTCTTCCAGTCCATCATCTCCCAGCCATCTCCCAGCCTGCCTCTCCCAGTCTCTTCCAGTCCATCATCTCCCAGCCCTCCCAGTCTCTTCCAGTCCATCTCCCAGCCTCTCCCAGTCTCTTTCCATCAGCCTGCCTCTCCCAGTCAGCCTGCCTCTCCCAGTCATCTTCCAGCCTACCTCTCCCAGTCTCTTCCAGTCCATCATCTCCCAGCCTGCCTCTCCCAGTCTCTTCATTCTCAGCCTGCCTCTCCCAGTCTCTTCCAGCCTGCCTCTCCCAGTCTCTTCCAGTCTCTTCCAGCCTGCCTCTCCCAGTCTCTTCCAGTCCATCATCTCCCAGTCCCTGCCTGCCTCCCAGTCTCTTCCAGTCCATCATCTCCCAGCCTGCCTCTCCCAGTCTCTTCCAGCCTGCCTCTCCCAGTCTCTTCCAGCCTGCCTCTCCCAGTCTCTTCCAGCCTCCAGCCCTCTCCCAGTCTCTTCCAGTCCATCATCTCCCAGCATGCCTCTCCCAGTCTCTTCCAGTCCATCATCTCCCAGCCTGCCTCTCCCAGTCTCTTCCAGTCCATCATCTCCCAGCCTGCCTCTCCCAGTCTCTCCCAGTCCATCATCTCCTAGCCTGCCTCTCCCAGTCTCTTCCAGCCTGCCTCTCCCAGTCTCTTCCAGTCCATCATCTCCCAGCCTGCCTCTCCCAGTCTCTCCCAGTCCATCATCTCCCAGCCTGCCTCTCCCAGTCTCTCACAGTCCATCATCTCCCAGCCTGCCTCTCCCAGTCTCCTCCAGTCCACCATCTGACCTAAATTCACCTAAATTCATTATTTACACTTTATATTTACTACTCTCTCTTTCTCTCTTCTCTTTCCTCTCTCTCCTCCCTCTCTCTTCCTCCTCCTCTTGCCAAGCCACAACTCTCTGTTACACCACTCCCAGGTGGCCTATCAGATTCCTCCTGCTCTCCTTTCTCTCTCTCTCTTTTCCTCCCTTCTTCCCATCACACTATCCTGACAGACAAATGTCTTTATATCAAGAGATTTGATCCATATCACATTATCCACTGAGTGAAAATATAAATCTGAGGTGAGCCTCCCTCCCTCATTACCCCATCACCATGGCAACACCCTGACTCCAGCCTCCATCACCATGGCAACACCCTGACTCCAGCCAGCCGCATGTTGTAATATTTATTTCCTCCCATCCCCCACTCCCCCTCTCCCTCCACACCTCTCCCTCTCTGGCTGGAGCCACTCCCTGCATCTCTCTTTCTCAGTCTCCACAACTCTCTCTTTTGTCTACATCTCTATCTGTCACACAATGCCCTTTTTTTTGTCTATCTCCCTTCACTCTCTCTCCCCTCTTTATCTCTCTCTCTCTCTCACTCCCCCCCTATCTCTTTCTCTCTATCCATCTCTCTCTCCCCTTTTCTCTCTCTCCAGTGGTGTCATCAGACATGAGCTTGCAGAGCTTAAGCCCCAAACCTTTTGATGGTCCCCCAAATGTTTCCCAATTTGATTTAACTTGTGCCATACAGTAATAGATTTTACTAACAAAAATAAACAATTAAACATATTGTGATAGGTAGCAGTAAGAGTAAGCAGTAGCAGTCACTGTAAGAAGCCCTAGGCAACATCCACAGGTACACCTCCAATCGAGTCAAATTATGTCAATTAGCCTATCAAAAGCTTCTAATGCCGTGACATCATTTTCTGGAATTTTCCAAGTTGTTTAAAGGCACAGTCAACTTAGTGTATGTAAACTTCTAACCCACTAGAATTGTGATAAAGTGGATTATAAATTAAATAATCTGTCTGTAAACAATTGTTGGAAAAATGACTTGTGTCATGCACAAAGTAGATGTCCTCACCGACTTTCCAAAACTATAGTTTGTTTACAAGATATTTGTGGAGTGGTCTGCTATACAAATTGATGGAAAGTGGTGTTGGGGAAAAACATACGTCATTATAAAATCTATGCACACAAACAACAAGTGCGTGGTTAAAATTGGTTTTAAAAAACACATTTCTTTCCAAAGGGCAGTGGGGTGAGACAGGGATGCCGCTTAAGCCCCACCCTCTTCAACATATATGTCAACGAATTGGCGAGGGCAGTAGAACAGTCTGCAACACCTGGTCTCACTTACTAGAAGTCAAATGTCTACTGTTTGCTGATGATCTGTAATCTTGTTAAGACAAAATGGTGTTCCAAAAAAGGTCCAGTTGCCAGGACCATAAATACAAATTCCATCCAGACACCGCTGCCGTAGAGAACACAAAAAACGATACATATCTCGGCCGAAATATCAGCGCCACAGGTAACTTCCACAAAGCTGCGAACAATCTGATAGACAAGGTAAGAAGGGCCTTCTATGCCATCAAAAGCAACATAAAATTTTACATATCAATAAGGATCTCGGTAAAAATACTTGAATCAGTGCGTGTGTGTGTTTGTGTGTGTGTGTTGTTTAAGTCAGGGCCATTAGATTAGCAGGTTCTGTAGAGAATAGACCTCAGAGAGAGCTGCTGCTGTAATCCCCTCGTACTGCTGCTAATGAACACACACACACATGCATGCTCGCACACATGCGTAACGAACGCACACACATGCACGCTCGCACACATGCGTAACAAGCGCACACACACACAGACAAATGCACACGTGCGCACACGAGGGGGAGAGAGAGAAGGAGAGAGATGGGGAGAGAAAGAGGGAGAGAAAAGGGGAGAGAGAGGGAGAGGCAGAGGGAGAGAGGAAGTGAGAGAGAAAGGGAAGAAAGGGGGAGAGAGAGAATTAGAGAGGGGTAGAGAGATGTGGAGAGAGAGAGATTGGGATAGAAAGTGGATGGCGGAAAATGTTTTACTTTTAACCTCGGACAAAACAGAGATGCTTGTTCTAGGTCCCAAGAAACAAAGAGATCTGCTGTTGGATCTGACAATTAATCTTGATGGTTGTGCAGTCGTATCAAATAAAACTGTGAAGGACCTCGGCTTTACTCTGGACCCTGATCTCTTTTTTGATGAACATATCGAGACTGTTTCAAGGACAGCTTTTTTCCTTCTACACAAGATTGCAAAAATCAGAAACTTTCTGTTTAAAAATGATGCAGAAAAATGTATCCATGCTTTTGTCACTTCTAGAATAGACCACTGCAATGCTCTACTTTCCGGCTACCCGGATAAAGCACTAAATCAACTTCAGTTAGTGCTAAATACGGATGCTAGAATCCTGACTAGAACCAAAAAATTTGATCACATTACTCCAGTGCTAGCCTCCCTACAATGGCTTCCTGTTAAGGCTAGGGCTGATTTCAAGGTAGGTCCTATGATTGAGTGTAGTCTGGCATGGAAAGGCACTGGAGCAACGAACCGCCCTTGCTGTCTCTGCCTGGCTGATTCCCCTCTCTCCACTGGGATTCTCTGCCTCTAACCCTATTACAGGGGCTGAGCCACTGGCTTACTGGTGCTCTTCCATGCCGTCCCTAGGAGGGGTGCGTCACTTGAGTGGGTTGACACACTGACGTGATCTTCCTGTCCGGGTTGTCGCCCCCCTTGGGTTGTGCCGTGGCGGAGATCTTCATGGGCTATACTCAGCCTTGTCTCAGGATGTTAAGTTGGTGGATGAAGATATCCCTCAAGTGGTGTGGGGGCTGTGCTTTGGCAAAGTGGGTGGGGTTATATCCTGGTTGGCTGACCCTGTCAGGGGGTATCGTCAGACAGGGCCATAGTGTCTCCTGACCCCTCCTGTCTCCGCCTCCAGTATTTATGCTGCAGTAGTTTATGTGTCAGGGGGCTAGGATCAGTCTGTTATATCTGGAGTATTTCTCCTGTCTTATCCGGTGTCCTGTGTGAATTTAAGTATGCTCCCTCTAATTCTCTCTCTCTTTCTCTCTCTAATTCTCTCTCTTTCTCTCTTCTCTCGGAGGACCTGAGCCCTAGGACCATGCCTCAGAACTACCAGTCCTGATGACTCCTTGCTGTCCCCAGTCCACCTGGTCGTTCTGCAGCTCCAGTTTCAACGGTTCTGCCTACGGCTATGGAACCGTGACCTGTTCCCCGAACGTGCTACCTTGTCCCGGACTTGCTGTTTTGGACTGTCTCTCTACCGCACCTGCTGTCTTGACCTCTGAATGCTCGTCTATGAAAAGCCAACTGACATTTACTCCTGATGTGCTGACCTGTTGCACCCTCTACAACCACTGTGATTATTATATGACCCTGCTGGTCATCCATGAACATTTGAACATCTTGGCCATGTTCTGTTATAATCTCCACCCGGCACAGCCAGAAGAGGACTGGCCACCCCTCAGAGGTTCCTCTCTAGGTTTCTTCCTAGGTTCCTGCATTTCTATGGAGTTTTTCCTAGCCACCGTACTTCTTCATCTGCATTGCTTGTTGTTTGGGGTTTTAGGCTGGGTTTCTGTATTGCACTTTGTGATATCGGCTGATGTAAAAACGGTTTTATAAATTTGATAGAAGAAGAGATGAGAAAGAGGGAGCGAAAGAGAGGAGAAAGGGGGAGAGAGAGAGAGAGAGAGGAGAGAGGGGAAGAGAGAGAAAGAGGAGAGAGTGGGAAAGAGAGAAAGAGAGGAGAGAGTGGGAGAGAGAGAGACTCCACTTGTTTTGGCAATGTTAACATGTGTTTCCCATGCCAATAAAGCCCCTTGAATTGAATTGAATTCAGAGAGAAAGAGAGTAATATAGACAGAAAGAACCAAATGACACCCCCGTTTGATTTGACCATAATAAAGAATGCTATGATGTCACAAACAGTTATCAGCGGGGCCACTTCATGTCTCCAGAAAACAACATTGTAGTGATGTTGATGATGATGATGATGGCAGGTAGCCAAGTGGTTAGAGCGTTGGACTAGTAACCGAAAGGTTGCAAGATTGAATCCCGAGCTGACAAGGTAAAAATCTGTTGTTCTGCCCCTGAACAAGGCAGTTAACCCACTGTTCCCCTAAACAAGGCAGTTAACCCACTGTTCCTAGGCTGTAATTGAAAATAAGAATTTATTCTTAACTGGCTTGCCTAGTTAAATAAAGGTAAAACATTTTTATAAATGATGATTATGTTGCAGATGATGATGATGATGATGTCTGCAAGCAGGAAGTCACCCTGCTGTGTATGATGATGTCATATTCCTTAGTTGACCTATACCTGTCCAACCTTTCCACTTGGATGGACAAGGACCAACAACTCCTGGTTAGACCAGGTGTTACGTTCCCCAGTTTCTGTGTTATAGCTTGTGTATTTGAGTGTGTTTCAGGAGACGGATTCCTGAATTCTCCCCAAGCAGCTGATTGGTCGACTCCATGGCTAATTGGAGAGCTGACCCCGCCCCCTCGTCAAGACGCAGCTGTCTCCAATTACCCATTACTTCTGAAGCTATATAAAAGCCAGTGTTCTGTTCAGAAGAGAGGTCATTGCAGAGATATAGATTGCAGAAAGATTGATTGTGATTTAGAGAAATCATGGCTGAGAGAGGAGGCTGCTGGCTGAGGGTCATATTATGTTTGTTGTTTCTGAGAGCGATACAGGCAGTTGCTATGTACTGTGTTAGTTTGTTACATTATCAGATAGAGCTTATTTGATGTCCTTTGTTTCTTAGTTTATGAAATTGTTTAATATTCTGTTTCATTTGTTCCCAGGGGTGAAGGGGAAGGCACCTAGGGAGTGCTTAGGCAAGAGGCCCGTGGGCATACATATACCCATAGTATATTCACTGTCTAGGCACACTAGGTAAGATCTGGGCGGACCACCCCCTGTATGGTTAGGGCTCTAGGTGGTGCTAAATTAGGTAAGTATTGGTTAGGCAGGTAAGATAGGAGAGGGGGCTTTGAGATTTACTTTCTTTGCTTTGGTTCCGTCCAGCTTCTTTTCCCCATATTACCTTGTGATGGAATAAATTCCTTGTAAATGGTACCACTCTCTCTGTCTTGTCATCCTTACTCGCACCTACAGTCCCAAACCTCTTTCACTCCACGGGGAGTTGAGTTGTAGCAGGGTGTTGTGTTCCCTCTTCACAGAGGTGTGTGTAACACCAGGACCAACAACACCTGGATGGACCAGGACCAACAACATATTGATGAACCAGGACCAACACCTGGATGGACCAGGACCAACAACATATTGATGGACTAGGACCAGCAACACCTGGATGGACCAGGACCAACAACATATCGATGAACCAGGACCAACACCTGGATGGACCAGGACCAACAACACCTGGATGGACCAGGACCAACAACATATTGATGGACCAGGAACAACAACATATTGATGAACCAGGACCAACAACATATTGATGAACCAGGACCAACACCTGGATGGACCAGGACCAACAACACCTGGATGGACCAGGACCAACAACACCTGGATGGACCAGGACCAACAACATATTGATGGACCAGGACCAACAACACCTGGATGGACCAGGACCAACAACACCTGGATGGACCAGGACCAACAACATATTGATGGAACCAGGACCAACAACATATTGATGGACCAGGACCAACAACACCTGGATGGACCAGGACCAACAACACCTGGATGGACCAGGACAAACAACATATTGATGGACCAGGACCAACAACATATTGATGGAACCAGGACCAACAACATATTGATGGACCAGGACCAACAACATATTGATGGAACCAGGACCAACAACATATTGATGGACCAGGACCAACAACATATTGATGGACCAGGACCAACAACATATTGATGGACCAGGACCAACAACATATTGATGGAACCAGGACCAACAACATATTGATGGACCAGGACCAACAACACCTGGATGGACCAGGACCAACAACATATTGATGGAACCAGGACCAACAACATATTGATGGACCAGGACCAACAACATATTGATGGACCAGGACCAACAACACCTGGATGGACCAGGAGCAACAACATATTGATGGAACCAGGACCAACAACATATTGATGGAACCAGGACCAACAACATATTGATGGAACCAGGACCAACAACATATTGATGGAACCAGGACCAACAACATATTGATGGAACAAGGACCAACAACATATTGATGAACCTGGACCAACAACATATTGATGGAACCAGGACCAACAACACCTGGATGGAACCAGGACCAACAACATATTGATGAACCAGGACCAACAACATATTGATGGAACCAGGACCAACAACATATTGATGAACCAGGACCAACAGCATATTGATGGAACCAGGACCAACAACATATTGATGGAACCAGGACCAACAACATATTGATGGAACCAGGACCAACAACATATTGATGGAACCAGGACCAACAACATATTGATGGAATCAGGACCAACAACATATTGATGGAACCAGGACCAACAACATATTGATGGAACCAGGACCAACAACATATTGATGGAACCAGGACCAACAACATATTGATGGAACCAGGACCAACAACACCTGGATGGACCAGGACCAACAACATATTGATGAACCAGGACCAACAACATATTGATGGAACCAGGACCAACAACACCTGGATGGAACCAGGACCAACAAAATATTGATGGAACCAGGACCAACAACACCTGGATGGACCAGGACCAACAACATATTGATGAACCAGGACCAACAACATATTGATGAACCAGGACCAACAACATATTGATGGAACCAGGACCAACAACACCTGGATGGAACCAGGACCAACAACATATTGATGGAACCAGGACCAACAACATATTGATGGAACCAGGACCAACAACATATTGATGGAACCAGGAACAACACCTGGATGGACCAGGACCAACAACATATTGATGGAACCAGGACCAACAACATATTGATGAACCAGGAACAGCACCTGGATGGACCAGGACCAACAACATATTGATGAACCAGGAACAACACCTGGATGGAACCAGGACCAACAACATATTGATGAACCAGGACCAACAACATATTGATGGAACCAGATACAACACCTGGATGGACCAGGACCAACAACATATTGATGAACCAGGACCAACAACATATTGATGGAACCAGGACCAACAACATATTGATGGAACCAGGAACAACACCTGGATGGACCAGGACCAACAACATATTGATGGAACCAGGACCAACACCTGGATGGAACCAGGACCAACAACATATTGATGAACCAGGACCAACAACATATTGATGAACCAGGACCAACAACATATTGATGGAACCAGGACCAACAACATATTGATGGAACCAGGACCAACAACATATTGATGAACCAGGACCAACAACATATTGATGAACCAGGACCAACAACATATTGATGGAACCAGGACCACCTGGATGGACCAGGACCAACAACATATTGATGGACTAGGACCAGCAACACCTGGATGGACCGGGACCAACAACATATCGATGAACCAGGACCAACACCTGGATGGACCAGGACCAACAACACCTGGATGGAACCAGGACCAACAACATATTGATGGACCAGGAACAACAACATATTGATGAACCAGGACCAACAACATATTGATGAACCAGGACCAACACCTGGATGGACCAGGACCAACAACACCTGGATGGACCAGGACCAACAACACCTGGATGGACCAGGACCAACAACATATTGATGGACCAGGACCAACAACACCTGGATGGACCAGGACCAACAACACCTGGATGGACCAGGACCAACAACATATTGATGGAACCAGGACCAACAACATATTGATGGACCAGGACCAACAACACCTGGATGGACCAGGACCAACAACACCTGGATGGACCAGGACAAACAACATATTGATGGACCAGGACCAACAACATATTGATGGAACCAGGACCAACAACATATTGATGGACCAGGACCAACAACATATTGATGGAACCAGGACCAACACCTGGATGGACCAGGACCAACAACATATTGATGGACTAGGACCAGCAACACCTGGATGGACCAGGACCAACAACATATCGATGAACCAGGACCAACACCTGGATGGACCAGGACCAACAACACCTGGATGGACCAGGACCAACAACATATTGATGGACCAGGAACAACAACATATTGATGAACCAGGACCAACAACATATTGATGAACCAGGACCAACACCTGGATGGACCAGGACCAACAACACCTGGATGGACCAGGACCAACAACACCTGGATGGACCAGGACCAACAACATATTGATGGACCAGGACCAACAACACCTGGATGGACCAGGACCAACAACACCTGGATGGACCAGGACCAACAACATATTGATGGAACCAGGACCAACAACATATTGATGGACCAGGACCAACAACACCTGGATGGACCAGGACCAACAACACCTGGATGGACCAGGACAAACAACATATTGATGGACCAGGACCAACAACATATTGATGGAACCAGGACCAACAACATATTGATGGACCAGGACCAACAACATATTGATGGAACCAGGACCAACAACATATTGATGGACCAGGACCAACAACATATTGATGGACCAGGACCAAACAACATATTGATGGACCAGGACCAACAACATATTGATGGAACCAGGACCAACAACATATTGATGGACCAGGACCAACAACACCTGGATGGACCAGGACCAACAACATATTGATGGAACCAGGACCAACAACATATTGATGGACCAGGACCAACAACATATTGATGGACCAGGACCAACAACACCTGGATGGACCAGGAGCAACAACATATTGATGGAACCAGGACCAACAACATATTGATGGAACCAGGACCAACAACATATTGATGGAACCAGGACCAACAACATATTGATGGAACCAGGACCAACAACATATTGATGGAACCAGGACCAACAACATATTGATGGAACCAGGACCAACAACATATTGATGGAACCAGGACCAACAACATATTGATGGAACCAGGACCAACAACATATTGATGGAACCAGGACCAACAACACCTGGATGGACCAGGACCAACAACATATTGATGAACCAGGACCAACAACATATTGATGGAACCAGGACCAACAACACCTGGATGGACCAGGACCAACAACATATTGATGGAACCAGGACCAACAACATATTGATGGAACCAGGACCAACAACATATTGATGGAACCAGGACCAACAACACCTGGATGGACCAGGACCAACAACATATTGATGAACCAGGACCAACAACATATTGATGGAACCAGGACCAACAACACCTGGATGGAACCAGGACCAACAAAATATTGATGGAACCAGGACCAACAACATATTGATGGACCAGGACCAACAACATATTGATGAACCAGGACCAACAACATATTGATGAACCAGGACCAACAACATATTGATGGAACCAGGACCAACAACACCTGGATGGAACCAGGACCAACAACATATTGATGGAACCAGGACCAACAACATATTGATGGAACCAGGACCAACAACATATTGATGGAACCAGGAACAACACCTGGATGGACCAGGACCAACAACATATTGATGGAACCAGGACCAACAACATATTGATGAACCAGGAACAACACCTGGATGGACCAGGACCAACAACATATTGATGAACCAGGAACAACACCTGGATGGAACCAGGACCAACAACATATTGATGAACCAGGACCAACAACATATTGATGGAACCAGATACAACACCTGGATGGACCAGGACCAACAACATATTGATGGAACCAGGACCAACAACATATTGATGGAACCAGGACCAACAACATATTGATGGAACCAGGACCAACAACATATTGATGGAACCAGGAACAACACCTGGATGGACCAGGACCAACAACATATTGATGGAACCAGGACCAACACCTGGATGGAACCAGGACCAACAACATATTGATGAACCAGGACCAACAACATATTGATGGAACCAGGACCAACAACATATTGATGGAACCAGGACCAACAACATATTGATGGAACCAGGACCAACAACATATTGATGAACCAGGACCAACAACATATTGATGAACCAGGACCAACAACATATTGATGGAACCAGGACCAACACCTGGATGGACCAGGACCAACAACATATTGATGGAACCAGGACCAACAACATATTGATGGAACCAGGACCAACAACATATTGATGGAACCAGGACCAACAACATATTGATGGAACCAGGACCAACACCTGGATGGACCAGGACCAACAACATATTGATGGAACCAGGACCAACAACATATTGATGGAACCAGGACCAACAACATATTGATGGAACCAGGACCAACACCTGGATGGACCAGGACCAACAACATATTGATGGAACCAGGACCAACAACATATTGATGGAACCAGGACCAACAACACCTGGATGGAACCAGGACCAACAACATATTGATGGAACCAGGACCAACAACATATTGATGGAACCAGGACCAACAACACCTGGATGGAACCAGGACCAACAACATATTGATGGACCAGGACCAACAACATATTGATGAACCAGGACCAACAACATATTGATGAACCAGGACCAACAACACCTGGATGGAACCAGGACCAACAACATATTGATGGAACCAGGACCAACAACATATTGATGGAACCAGGACCAACAACATATTGATGGAACCAGGACCAACAACATATTGATGGAACCAGGACCAACAACACCTGGACATCTTGGCCTCTAAACCTTCAAGCTGCATACTGGACCCTATTCCAACTAAACTACTGAAAGATCTGCTTCCTGTGCTTTGCCCTCCTATGTTGAACATAATAAACGGCTCTCTATCCACCGGATGTGTACCAAACTCACTAAAAGTGGCAGTAATAAAGCCTCTCTTGAAAAAGCCAAACCTTGACCCAGAAAATATGAAAAACTATTGGCCTATATCAAATCTTCCATTCCTCTCAAGATTTTTAGAAAAGGCTGTTGGCAGCAACTCACTGCCTTCCTGAAGACAAACAATGTATACGAAATGCTTCAGTCTGGTTTTAGACCCCATCATAGCACTGAGACTGCACTTGTGAAGGTAGTAAATGACCTTTTAATGGCATCAGACCGAGGCTCTGCATCTGTCCTCGTGCTCCTAGACCTGCTGCTTTTGATACTATCGATCACCACATTCTTTTGAAGAGATTGGAAACCCAAATTGGTCTACACGGACAAGTTCTGGCCTGGTTTAGATCTTATCTGTCAGAAAGATATCAGTTTGTCTCTGTGAATGGTTTGTCCTCTGACAAATCAACTGTAAATTTCGGTGTTCCTCAAGGTTCCGTTTTAGGACCACTATTGTTTTCACTATATATTTTACCTCTTGGGGATGTCATTCGAAAACATAATGTTAACTTTCACTGCTATGCAGATGACACACAGCTGTACATTTCAATGAAACATGGTGAAGCCCCAAAATTGCCCTCGCTAGAAGCATGTGTTTCAGACATGAGGAAGTGGATGGCTGCAAACTTTCTACTTTTAAACTCAGACAAAACAGAGATGCTTGTTCTAGGTCCCAAGAAACAAAGAGATCTTCTGTTGAATCTGACAATTAATCTTAATGGTTGTACAGTCGTCTCAAATAAAATTGTGAAGGACCTCGGCATTACTCTGGACCCTGATCTCTCTTTTGAAGAACATATCAAGACCATTTCAAGGACAGCTTTTTTCCATCTACGTAGCATTGCAAAAATCTAAAACTTTCTGTCCAAAAATGATGCAGAAAAATTAATCCATGCTTTTGTCACTTCTAGGTTAGACTACTGCAATGCTCTACTTTCCGGCTACCCGGATAAAGCACTAGATAAACATCAGTTAGTGCTAAATACGGCTGCTAGAATCCTGCCTAGAACCAACAAATTTGATCATATTACTCCAGTGCTAGCCTCCCTACACTGGCATCCTGTCAAGGCAAGGGCTGATTTCAAGGTTTTACTGCTAACCTACAAAGCGTTACATGGGCTTGCTCCTACCTATCTCTCTGATTTGGTCCTGCCGTACATACCTACACGTACGCTACGGTCACAAGACGCAGGCCTCCTAATTGTACCTAGAATTTCTAAGCAAACAGCTGGAGGCAGGGCTTTCTCCTATAGAGCTCCATTTTTATGGAACGGTCTACCTACCCATGTAAGAGACGCAAACTCGGTCTCAACCTTTAAGTCTTTATTGAAGACTCATCTCTTCAGTGGGTCATATGATTGAGTGTAGTCTGGCCCAGGAGTGGGAAGGTGAACGGAAAGGCTCTGGAGCAATGAACCGCCCTTGCTGTCTCTGACTGGCCGGTTCCCCTCTTTCCACTGCGATTCTCTGCCTCTAACCCTATTACAGGGGCTGAGTCACTGGCTTAGTGGGGCTCTTTTAAACCGTCCCTGGGAGGGGTGCGTCGCCTGAGTGGGTTGAGTCACTGATGTGATCTTCCTGTCTGGGTTGGCGCCCCCCCTTGGGTTGTGCCGTGGCGGAGATCTTTGTGGGCTATACTCGGCCTCAGGATAGTAAGTTGGTGGTTGAAGATATCCCTCTAGTGGTGTGGGGGCTGTGCTTTGGCAAAGTGGGTGGGGTTATATCCTTCCTGTTTGGCCCTGTCCGGGGGTGTCCTCGGATGGGGCCACAGTGTCTCCTGACCCCTCCTGTCTCAGCCTCCAGTATTTATGCTGCAGTAGTTTGTGTGTCGGGGGGCTAGGGTCAGTTTGTTATATCTGGAGTACTTCTCCTGTCCTATTCGGTGTCCTGTGTGAATTTAAGTGTGCTCTCTCTAATTCTCTCTTTCTTTCTCTCTCTCGGAGGACCTGAGCCCTAGGACCATGCCTCAGGACTACCTGACATGATGACTCCTTGCTGTCCCCAGTCCACCTGACCGTGCTGCTGCTCCAGTTTCAACTGTTCTGCCTTATTATTATTGGACCATGCTGGTCATTTATGAACATTTGAACATCTTGGCCATCTGTTGTAATCTCCACCCGGCACAGCCAGAAGAGGACTGGCCACCCCACATAGCCTGGTTCCTCTCTAGGTTTCTTCCTAGGTTATTGCCTTTCTAGGGAGTTTTTCCTAGCCACCATGCTTCTACACCTGCATTGCTTGCTGTTTGGGGTTTTAGGCTGGGTTTCTGTACAGCACTTTGAGACATCAGCTGATGTACGAAGGGCTATATAAATAAATTTGATTTGATTTGACCTGGATGGACCAGGACCAACAACATATAGATGAACCAGGACCAACAACATATTGATGGACCAGGACCAACAACACCTGGCTGGACCAGGACCAACAACACCTGGCTGGACCAGGACCAACAACACCTGGATGGACCAGGACCAATAAAAGCTGACCACGACTCCATTTTGTTGCTCCCAGCCTATAGACAGAAACGAAAACAGGAAGCTCCCGCGCTCAGGTCTGTTCAAAGCTGGTCCGACCAATCTTATTCAATGCTTCAAGACTGCTTCGAACACGTGGACTGGGATATGTTCCGCATTGCGTAAAACAACAACATTGACGATTACGCTGAGTCGGTGAGCGAGTTTATTAGCAAGTGCATCTGCGATGTCGTACCCACAGCAACTATTAAAACATTCCCAAACCAGAAACCGATGGCAGCATTCGCGCGAAACTGAAAGCGCGAACCACTGCTTTTAATCAGGGCAAGGTGATTGTAAACATGACCAAATACAAACAGTGTAGCTATTCCCTCCAAGGTAATCAAACAAGCTAAGTGTCAGTATAGAGACAAATTAAAGTCGCAATTCAACGGCTCTGACCCAAGAGGTATGTGGCAGTGTTTACAGTCAATCACGGATTACATAAAGAAAACCAGCCCTGTCGCGGACCAGGATGTCTTGCTCCCAGACAGACTAAACAACTTCTTTGCTCGCTTTGAGGACAATACAGTGCCACTGACACGGCCTGCTACCAAAACCTGCGGACTCTCCTTCACTGCAGTCGATGTGAGTAAAACATTTAAATGTGTTACCCTTGCAAGGCTGCAGGCCCAGACGGCATCCCCAGCCGCGTCCTCAGAGCATGCGCAGACCAGCTGGCTGGTGTGTTTACGGACATATTCAATCAAACCTTCTCCCAGTCTGCTGTTCCCACATGCTTCAAGAGGGCCACCATTGTTCCTGTTCCCAAGAAATCTAGGGTAACTGAGCTAAACGACTACCGCCCCGTAGCACTCACTTCCGTCATCATGAAGTGCTTTGAGAGACTAGTCAAGGATCATACCACCTCCACCCTACCTGACACCCTAGATCCACTACATTTTGCTTACCGCCCAAATAGGTCCACAGACGACGCAACCACACTGCACACTGCCCTAACCCATCTGGACAAGAGGAATACCTATGTGAGAATGCTGTTCATCGACTACAGCTCAGAATTCAACACCATAGTAAGTTTCAAGATCCTCGGCGTACACATCAGACAAACTGAATTGGTCCACCCACACAGACAGCGTGGTGAAGAAGGCGCAGCAGCTCCGCCCACATCCGTAAGGCTCTCCAGAGGGTAGTGAGGTCTGCACAATGCATCACCGGGGGCAAACTACTTGCCCTCCAGGACACCTACACCACCCGATGTCACAGGAAGGCCTTAAAGATCATCAAGGACAACAACCACCCGAGCCACTGCCTGTTCACCCCACTATCATCCAGAAGGCGAGGGCAGTACAGGTGCATCAAAGCAGGGACCGAGAGACTGAATAACAGCTTCTATCTCAAGGCCATCAGACTGTTAAACAGCCATCACTAACATTGAGTGGCTACTGCCAACATACTGACTCAACTCCAGCCACAGACCAGGACCAACAACATATTGATGGACAAGGACTAATAACGCCTGTGTATGACACATGGTTTAATTTGGAATCACCAACAAAGTGATCTAAAGTGCCCTCTCCTTCTCTCCCTTCTAACCCAAGTGACCTCTTCTTCTCTTCATTGTAACCCTAAAGTGACCTCTCATTCTCTTCATTGTAACCCTAACCCTAGTGACCTCTCCTTCTCTCCCTTCTAACCCTAACCCTAGTGACCTCTTCTTCTCTTCCTTCTAACCCTAGTGACCTCTTCTTCTCTCCCTTCTAACCCTAGTGACCTCTCCCTCTCTCCCTTCTAACCCTAGTGACCTCTCCCTCTCTCCCTTCTAACCCAAGTGACCTCTCCCTCTCTCCCTTCTAACCCAAGTGACCTCTCCTTCTCTCCCTTCTAACCCTAGTGACCTCTCCTTCACTTACTTGTAACCCTAAAGTGACCTCTCCCTCTCTCAATTCTAACCCTAAAGTGACCTCTCCCTTCTAACCCTAGTGACCTCTCCTTCTGTTCCTTCTAACCCTGGTGACCTCTCCTCCTCTTCCTTGTAACCCTAACGTGACCTCTCCTTCTCTTCATTGTAACCCTAACCCTAGTAACCTCTCCCCCTCTTCCTTGTAACCCTAGTGGCCTCTCCCCCTCTTCCTTGTACCCCTAACCCTAGTGACCTCTCCCTCTCTCCCTTCTAACCCAAGTGACCTCTCCTTCTCTTCCTTCTAACCCTGGTGACCTCTCCTTCTCTTCCATGTAGCCCTAAGTGATCTCTCCTTCTCTTCTCTTCCTTCTAACCCTAACCCTAGTGACCTCTCCCTCTCTCCCTTCTAACCCTGGTGACCTCTCTTCCTTCTATCCCTAAAGTGATCTCTCTTCCTTCTATCCCTAAGGTGATCTCTCTTCCTTCTATCCCTAAAGTGATCTCTCTTCCTTCTATCCCTAAGGTGACCTCTCTTCCTTCTATCCCTAAAGTGACCTCTCTTCCTTCTATCCCTAAGGTGACCTCTCTTCCTTCTATCCCTAAAGTGGCTTCTATCCCTAAAGTGACTTCTATCCCTAAAGTGACCTCTCTTCCTTCTATCCCTAAGGTGACCTCTCTTCCTTCTATCCCTAAGGTGGCCTCTCTTCCTTCTATCCCTAAAGTGATCTCTCTTCCTTCTAACCCTAAAGTGACCTCTCCTTCTCTTCATTGTAACCCTAACCCTAGTGACATCTCCTTCCCTCCCTTCTAACCCTAAAGTCACTTCTCCCTCTCTTCCTTCTGACCCTAGTGACCTCTCCCCCTCTCCCTTCTAACCCTGGTGACGTCTCCCTCTCTCCCTAAAGTAACCTCTCTTCCTTCTATCCCCAAGGCGACCTCTCTCCCTTTTATCCCAAAAGATACCTCTCTTCCTTCTATCCCTAAGGTGACCTCTCTTCCTTCTATCCCTAAAGTGACCTCTCTTCCTTCTATCCCTAAAGTGACCTCTTCCTTCTATCCCTAAGGTGACCTCTCTTCCTTCTATCCCTAAAGTGACCTCTCTTCCTTTTATCCCTAAAGTGACTTCTATCCCTAAAGTGACTTCTATCCCTAAAGTGACCTCTCTTCCTTCTATCCCTAAGGTGACCTCTCTTCCTTCTATCCCTAAAGTGACTTCTATCCCTAAAGTGACTTCTATCCCTAAAGTGACCTCTCTTCCTTCTATCCCTAAGGTGACCTCTCTTCCTTCTATCCCTAAGGTGACCTCTCTTCCTTCTATCCCTAAGGTGACCTCTCTTCCTTCTATCCCCTAAGGTGACCTCTCTTCCTTCTATCCCTAAGGTGACCTCTCTTCCTTCTATCCCTAAGGTGACCTCTCTTCCTTCTATCCCTAAGGTGACCTCTCTTCCTTCTATCCCTAAGGTGACCTCTCTTCCTTCTATCCCTAAGGTGACCTCTCTTCCTTCTATCCCTAAAGTGACCTCTTGTCCTTCTATCCCTAAAGTAACTTCTATCCCTAAAATGCACTCTCTTCCTTCTATCCCTAAAGTGACCTCTCTTCCTTCTATCCATAAAGTAACTTCTATCCCTAAAGTGCACTCTCTTCCTTCTATCCCTAAAGTGACCTCTCTTCCTTCTATCCATAAAGTAACTTCTATCCCTAAAGTGCACTCTCTTCCTTCTATCCCTAAAGTGACCTCTCGTCCTTCTATCCATAAAGTAACTTCTATCCCTAAAGTGCACTCTCTTCCTTCTATCCCTAAAGTGAACTCTCTTCCTTCTATCCCTGAAGTGACCTCTCTCCCTTCTATCCCTAAAGTGAACTCTCGTCCTTCTATCCCTAAAGTAACTTCTATCCCTAAGGTGACCTCTCTTCCTTCTATCCCTAAAGTGACCTCTCTTCCTTCTATCCCTAAAGTGACCTCTCGTCCTTCTATCCCTAAAGTAACTTCTATCCCTAAGGTGACCTCTCTTCCTTCTATCCCTAGGCGACCTCTCTTCCTTCTATCCCTAAAGTGACCTCTCGTCTTTCTATCCCTAAAGTAACTTCTATGCCTAAGGTGACCTCTCTTCCTTCTATCCCTAAAGTGACCTCTCTTCCTTCTATCCCTAAGGTGACCTCTCTTCCTTCTATCCCAGAGTGACCAATAAGATTTGATTTGTATGCATGTTAGGCTATACACCAGTTATTTATGCAGATTAATGTGCTTCATTTTAAAGAGTTATTTGGCCACTTTAGTGCAGTTCAAGAAGAGTTAAGAAAGTATTTACCAAATAAGCTTAAGTAAAAAATTGTTTTTTTAAATTACACAATAAAATACCAATAACGAGGCTTTATACAGGGGGTACCGGTACCGAGTCAATTTGGAGGCTATATACAGGGGGTACCGGTACCGAGTCAATTTGGAGGCTATATACAGGGGGTACCGGTAGAGAGAGAGGTCAATTTGGAGGCTATATACAGGGGGTACCGGTACAGAGTCAATTTGGAGGCTATATACAGGGGGTACCGGTACAGAGTCAATTGGAGGCTATATACAGGGGGTACCGGTACAGAGTCAATGTGGAGGCTATATACAGGGGTACCGGTACAGAGTCAATGTGGAGGCTATATACAGGGGGTACCGGTACCGAGTCAATGTGGAGGCTATATACAGGGGGTACCGGTACCGAGTCAATTTGGAGGCTATATACAGGGGGTACCGGTACCGAGTCAATTTGGAGGCTATATACAGGGGGTACCGGTACAGAGTCAATGTGGAGGCTATATACAAGGGGTACCGTTTTTAAATCTAACACTAACTAATGAAGGATAAGTTTGATGCGTTGGTCCACCAGACCTTCTTTGCATGTCGCTAACACGACATCACTTTAGAGAGTAAGCCGTCCTTCAGCACAACATGTCATGTTGGAGATTTTCCAGTCATCTGATGATTCTCAGTACCTATACTGTTCTCTTTGAAGTAGAAAGAATAATCGATACAAGTTGAAATATTAGACATGTGTAAGCAGGGTGAAGGCTGCTTTGTACAAATGTGAGTGCACCATGCTGGATCAACAGAATGAATCATTAGACATGTGAAAACAGAATGTAAGCAGAATCTGCTCACAGGCCACGTTTTATAAGGGAGTGTCCCAAAAAATTCAACTTGGTCCCCTTAAAAATATAGGGTCCCACTTTAAAGAACGTTCAGCTGATAAAGGCTTCATAAGACCTTCATAATACTTTCATAAGCACTACTTATGGGGGCCAAGTTGGGCTCCCGAGTGACGCAGCGGTCTAAGGCACTGCCCAGTGCCGTCTGGGTTTGGGTTTGGTCAGGGGTAGGCCGTTATTGAACTTGTTCTTAACTGACTTTCCTTGTTAAGTAAAGGTTAAAAGAACACAGAAACTGACATCTACCATATTGAAAATGAATATATAATATTACATGAATATTGAATTTGAAAACTGAATGCATTATTCATTCAATTCAGTTTCAAATCATGAAATACAAGTTCAATTTCTGAATTCAATGACTGAATTTGTGCTTTACAAATTCTAAAATATTAAATTCAATATCCTAACACAAATTCTAAATTATGCAATTCAAATAGAATTTCTGTTGGCACTGAAATCGCTCCATACTCTTGGTTAAACAGATTTTCTACAATAATCGTTAACCTACGAAAGTGCTGTTATAGTGTTTCACCAGCATCCCAGCTGGTGAATATATATGTCAGCCATGTAGCCAACTAATGCACCATAAATATAGTGGCGTAAGTCCCAGTTGGTAAATATATGTGTCAGCTGTCATCCATATAACCAACTAACCTGTGTTTTAATATCAGAACTGAATAACAGACTGGTGTCACAGACAGGCCCACACCTAATACATCCCAGACACACACACTTAAACATACACACGACACCAGTATATCCCTCTATCTGTCTGACACACACACACACACCCAGCATGGTGGGATGATGCCTTTTGTCTCCATCTCTCCACCAGTTCCCTACCTCTGGAGGTGCTGTCTGTCTCTCTCTCCCTTTCTTCTCACTCTATTTCTGTCTTCCTCTCTTTATCTCCTATCCAATGTGTCTTCAGTGTCTTCTCTCTGTCTATCTGCTGAGAGTCGTGTTTAGGCTGCTCTGCAATAATGCTGCAGTGATAGAGAAAAACACAAACCTTCTCTCTGTCTCTCCTCCCTCCTTCCAGCTTCTCATTCGCTGCTCTGGAGAGATGACATCACCCCTTTTATTGTGGCCTCTCTCTCTCTCTCTCTCTGTTTTCCCCCCGGGTACCTCCCTGCCCCTCCCTCATCTCTCTCTCTCTCTCTCTTTCTTTGTTATCCCCTGGGTACCTCCCTGCCCCGCCCTCATATCTGTCTCTCCATCCCTCATCTCTCTCCCTGAGACCTGCTCAGAGAACATCGTTCAGATGGTTGTTATATTGTGACTGGGGTAATTTTGATGATTGTAGAATGGTAAAGCTGTAGAATGGTATTGTAGAATGGTATTGTAGAATGGTATTGTAGAATGGTGTTGTAGAATGGTGTTGTAGAATGGTGTTGTAGAATGGTGTTGTAGAATGGTAAAGCTGTAGAATGGTAAAGCTGTAGAATGGTAAAGCTGTAGAATGGTATTGTAGAATGGTATTGTAGAATGGCTGTAGAATGGGTGTAGAATGGTATGGTAAATGGAATGGTATAGTAGAATAGTAAAGTTGTAGAATGCCCAGTGCTGTAGAATGGTGTTGTAGTAAAGCTGTAGAATGGTAAAACTGTAGAATGGTATAGTAGAATGGTGTTAGTAGAATGGTAAAGCTGTAGAATGGTAAAGCTGTAGAATGGTAAAGCCATAGAATGGTATAGTAGAATGGTAAAGCTGTAGCATTATTCAAATTCTAAAATGGTAAAACCGTAGAATGGTAAAGTAGAATGGTAAAGTAGAATGGTAAAGCTGTAGAATGGTAAAACCGTAGAATGGTATAGTAGAATGGGTAGAATGGTAAAGCTGTAGAATGGTAATGTAGAATGGTAATGTAGAATGGTAAAGCGGTAGAATGGTAAAGCTGTAGAATGGTAAAGCCGTAGAATGGTAAAGTAGAATGGTAAAGTAGAATGGTATAGTAGAATGGTACTGGTAAAGCTGTAGAATGGTATAGTAGAATGGTAAAGCGTAGAATGGTATAGTAGAATGGTAAAGCTGTAGAATGGTAAAGCTGTAGAATGGTAAAGTAGAATGGTATAGTAGAATGGTAAAGTAGAATGGTATAGTAGAATGGTAAAGTAGAATGGTATAGTAGAATGGTAAAGCTGTAGAATGGTATAGTCAGAATGGTAAGTAGAATGGTAAAGCTGTAGAATGGTAAAGCTGTAGAATGGTAAAGCTGTAGAATGGTATAGTAGAATGGTATAGTAGAATGGTAAAGCTGTAGAATGGTAAAAGCTGTAGAATGGTAAAGTAGAATGGTATAGTAGAATGGTAAAGCTGTAGAATGGTAAAGTAGAATGGTAAAGCTGTAGAATGGTAAAGCCATAGAATGGTATAGTAGAATGGTCTATAGTATAATGGTAAAGCTAGAATGGTATAGAATGGTATAGTAGAATGGTAAAGCTGTAGAATGTAATGTAGAATGGTAAAGCTGTAGAATGGTAAAGATAGAATGGTATAGTAGAATGGTAAAGCTGTAGAATGGTAAAGCGGTAGAATGGTAAAGCCCTCAGAATGGTAAAGTAGAATGGTATAGTCTTTGGTAAAGCTGTAGACTGGTAAAGCTGTAGAATGGTAAAGCTGTAGAATGGTAAATAGAATGGTAAAGTAGAATGGTAGTAGAATGGTATAGTAGAATGGTAAAGCCTTAGAATGGTAAAGTAGAATGGTAAAGTAGAATGGTATGTAGAATGGTAAAGCTGTAGAATGGTAAAGCTGTAGAATGGTAAAGTAGAATGGTATAGTAGAATGGTAAAGCTGTAGAATGGTGTAGAATGGTATAGTAGAATGGTAAAGCTGTAGAATGGTAAAGATGTAGAATGGTAAAACCGTAGAATGGTAAAGTAGAATGGTATAGAAGAATGGTATAGTAGAATGGTAAAGCTGTAGAATGGTATAGTAGAATGGTATAGTAGAATGGTAAAGCTGTAGAATGGTAAAGCTGTAGAATGGTAAAGTAGAATGGTATAGTAGAATGGTAAAGCTGTAGAATGGTATAGTAGAATGGTATAGCTGTAGAATGGTAAAGCTGTAGAATGGTAAAGTAGAATGGTATAGTAGAATGGTAAAGCGGTAGAATGGTATAGTAGAATGGTATAGTAGAATGGTATAGTAGAATGGTAAAGCTGTAGAATGGTATAGTAGAATGGTATAGTAGAATGGTAAAGCTGTAGAATGGTAAAGATGTAGAATGGTATAGTAGAATGGTAAAGATGTAGAATGGTATAGTAGAATGGTATAGTAGAATGGTAAAGCCATAGAATGGTATAGTAGAATGGTAAAGCTGTAGAATGGTAAAACCGTAGAATGGTAAAGTAGAATGGTAGAAGAATGGTAAAGTAGAATGGTATAGTAGAATGGTAAGTAGAATGGTATAGTAGAATGGTAAAGTAGAATGGTAAAGTAGAATGGTATAGTAGAATGGTATAGTAGAATGGTAAAGCTGTAGAATGGTATAGTAGAATGGTAAAGCTGTAGAATGGTAAAGCTGTAGAATGGTATAGTAGAATGGTAAAGCTGTAGAATGGTATAGTAGAATGGTAAAGCTGTAGAATGGTAAAGCTGTAGAATGGTAAAGTAGAATGGTAAAGTAGAATGGTAAAGTAGAATGGTATAGTAGAATGGTAAAGCTGTAGAATGGTATAGTAGAATGGTAAAGCTGTAGAATGGTAAAGTAGAATGGTAAAGTAGAATGGTAAAGTAGAATGGTAAAGTAGAATGGTAAAGTAGAATGGTAAAGCTGTAGAATGGTAAAGTAGAATGGTAAAGCTGTAGAATGGTAAAGTAGAATGGTATAGTAGAATGGTATAGTAGAATGGTAAAGCTGTAGAATGGTAAAGTAGAATGGTATAGTAGAATGGTAAAGTAGAATGGTATAGAAGAATGGTAAAGTAGAATGGTAAAGCTGTAGAATGGTAAAGCTGTAGAATGGTAAAGCTGTAGAATGGTAAAGCCGTAGAATGGTAAAGTAGAATGGTATAGTAGAATGGTAAAGCTGTAGAATGGTAAAGCTGTAGAATGGTAAAGCTGTAGAATGGTAAAGTAGAATGGTATAGTAGAATGGTATAGTAGAATGGTAAAGCTGTAGAATGGTATAGTAAAGCTGTAGAATGGTAAAGCTGTAGAATGGTAAAGCCATAGAATGGTAAAGCGGTAGAATGGTAAAGCGGTAGAATGGTAAAGCCGTAGAATGGTAAAGTAGAATGGTAAAGTAGAATGGTATAGTAGAATGGTATAGTAGAATGGTAAAGCTGTAGAATGGTAAAGCTGTAGAATGGTAAAGTAGAATGGTATAGTAGAATGGTAAAGCTGTAGAATGGTATAGTAGAATGGTAAAGTGGAATGGTAAAGCTGTAGAATGGTAAAACCGTAGAATGGTAAAGTAGAATGGTAAAGTAGAATGGTATAGAAGAATGGTAAAGCTGTAGAATGGTAAAGTAGAATGGTAAAGCTGTAGAATGCTACAGTAAAGCTGTAGAATGGTAAAGTAGAATGGTAAAGTAGAATGGTAAAGCCGTAGAATGGTAAAGTAGAATGGTAAAGCTGTAGAATGCTACAGTAAAGCTGTAGAATGGTAAAGCGGTAGAATGGTAAAGCCGTAGAATGGTAAAGCTGTAGAATGGTAAAGCTGTAGAATGGTAAAGCTGTAGAATGCCGTAGAATGGTAAAGTAGAATGGTATAGTAGAATGGTAAAGCTGTAGAATGGTAAAGCTGTAGAATGGTAAAGTAGAATGGTATAGTAGAATGGTAAAGTAGAATGGTATAGTAGAATGGTAAAGCTGTAGAATGGTATAGTAGAATGGTATAGTAGAATGGTATAGTAGAATGGTAAAGCTGTAGAATGGTATAGCTGTAGAATGGTAAAGCTGTAGAATGGTAAAGCTGTAGAATGGTATAGTAGAATGGTAAAGCTGTAGAATGGTAAAGTAGAATGGTAAAGTAGAATGGTATAGTAGAATGGTAAAGCTGTAGAATGGTAAAGTAGAATGGTAAAGTAGAATGGTATAGTAGAATGGTAAAGCTGTAGAATGGTAAAGCTGTAGAATGGTAAAGTAGAATGGTATAGTAGAATGGTATGTAGAATGGTAAAGCTGTAGAATGGTAAAGCTGTAGAATGGTAAAGTAGAATGGTATAGTAGAATGGTAAAGCTGTAGAATGGTAATGTAGAATGGTATAGTAGAATGGTAAAGCTGTAGAATGGTATAGTAGAATGGTAAAGCTGTAGAATGGTATAGTAGAATGGTAAAGCTGTAGAATGGTATAGTAGAATGGTAAAGCTGTAGAATGGTAAAGCTGTAGAATGGTAAAGTAGAATGGTATAGTAGAATGGTAAAGCTGTAGAATGGTAAAGCTGTAGAATGGTATAGTAGAATGGTAAAGCTGTAGAATGGTAAAGCTGTAGAATGGTAAAGCTGTAGAATGGTAAAGCTGTAGAATGGTAAAGCTGTAGAATGGTAAAGTAGAATGGTATAGTAGAATGGTATAGTAGAATGGTATAGTAGAATGGTATAGTAGAATGTCTAACATCAGTTATGACCATGTCGCATTTACCATCCGGTAGAGCAGATATCAGCCCAAAAACACATGCTCTCTCTCCGTGTGTGTGTGTGTGTGTGTGTGTGTGTGAGCAGATGGGCGTTGTGTGTGAGCAGATGGGCTGTGTGTGTGTGCACTGTGTGGTTAGGGTGGTTTGACAGAGAACAGGGCGGGGCTTTGGACCTCTGACCAGTGTGTGTGTGTGTGTGTGTGTGTGTGTGTGTGTGTGTGTGTGTGTGTGTGTGTGTGTGTGTGTGTGTGTGTGTGTGTGTGTGTGTTTGCCAGCTGACCCTGTGTTCCCCCTCCTCCTCCTCCTCCCCTCCCCTCACATCCTCCTCCTCCTCCCCTCCTCCTCCCTTCTCCTCTCCTGTCCTCCATCCATTTATCTTTCTAATTAGTAAATTGCATTTACTCGAGAATCATTTTATTACCTCCTTCAGGTTCCATCTCTCCTTCCCTACCATTCTCTCTCTCCTCTCCTGTCCTACCCTCCTTCAGGTTCCATCTCTCCTTCCCTACCATTCTCTCTCTCCTCTCCTGTCCTACCCTCCTTCAGGTTCCATCTCTCCTTCCCTACAATTCTCTCTCTCCTGTCCTACCCTTCTTCAGGTTCCATCTCTCCTTCCCTACCATTCTCTCTCTCCTCTCCTCTCCTCCTTCAGGTTCAATCTCTCCTTCCCTACCATTCTCTCTCTCCTCTCCTCTCCTCCTTCAGGTTCAATCTCTCCTTCCCTACCATTCTCTCTCCCCTCAGATATTTTTCCCTGCACTCAGTGTGCTTTTATTTAGAGGAACAATTGACTTAACATTTGGAGGGAGGGAGAAAGGGAATGAGGGGTGGAGGGAGATACAGACAACAAATTCCAATTGGCTATACTAAAACTCTTTAACATCATCCTTAGCTCTGGCATCTTCCCCAATATTTGGAACCAAGGACTGATCACCCCAATCCACAAAAGTGGAGACAAATTTGACCCCAATAACTACCGTGGAATGTGCGTCAACAGTAACCTTGGGAAAATCCCCTGCATTATCATTAACAGCAGACTCGTACATTTCCTCAATGAAAACAATGTACTAAGCAAATGTCAAATTGGCTTTTTACCAAATTACCGTACAACAGACCATGTATTCACACTGCACATCCTAATTGACAACCAAAGAAACCAAAACAAAGGCAAAGTCTTCTCATGTTTTGTTGATTTCAAAAAAGCCTTCGACTCAATTTGGCATGAGGGTCTGCTATACAAATTGATGGAAAGTGGTGTTGGTGGTAAAATACGACATTATACAATCCATGTACACAAACAACAAGTGTGTGGTTAAAATTGGCAAAAAACACACACATTTCTTCACACAGGGTCGTGGGGTGAGACAGGGATGCAGCTTAAGCCCCACCCTCTTCAACATATACATCAACGAATTGGCTCGGGCACTAGAAAAGTCTGCAGCACCAGGCCTCACCCTACTAGAATCCGAAGTCAAATGTCTACTGTTTGTTGATGATCTGGTGCTTCTGTCACCAACCAAGGAGGGCCTACAGCAGCACCTAGATCTTCTGCACAGATTCTGTCAGACCTGGGCCCTGACAGTAAATCTCAGTAAGACCAAAATAATGGTGTTCCAAAAAAGGTCCAGTCGCCAGGACCACAAATACAAATTCCATCTAGACACTGTTGCCCTAGAGCACACAAAAACTATACATACCTTGGCCTAAACATCAGCGCCACAGGTAACTTCCACAAAGCTGTGAACGATCTGAGAGACAAGGCAAGAAGGGCATTCTATGCCATCAAAAGGAACATAAATTTCAACATACCAATTAGGATTTGGCTAAAAATACTTAAATCAGTCATAGAGCCCATTGCCCTTTATGGTTGTGAGGTCTGGGGTCCGCTCACCAACCAAGACTTCACAAAATGGGACAAACACCAAATTGAGACTCTGCACGCAGAATTCTGCAAAAATATCCTCCGTGTACAACGTAGAACACCAAATAATGCATGCAGAGCAGAATTTGGCCGATACCAACTAATTATCAAAATCCAGAAAAGAGCCGTTAAATTCTATAACCACCTAAAAGGAAGCGATTCCCAAACCTTCCATATTAATGCCATCTCCCTATCTCCCTATTCCATATTAATGCCATGCAAACATATGTTAACATTGCCAAAGCAAGTGAGGTAGATATTATACAAAAGTGAAATAAACAACAAAAATTAACAGTAAACATTACACATACAGAAGTTTCAAAACAATAAAGACATTACAAATGTCATATTACGTATATATACCGTGTTGCAACGATGTACAAATGGTTAAAGTACACAAGGATAAATAAATAAATAAGCATAAATATGGGTTCTATTTACAATGGTGTTTGTTCTTCACTGGTTGCCCTTTTCTCGTGGCAACAGGTAACACATCTTGCTGCTGTGATGCACACTGTGGAATTTCACGCAGTAGATATGGGAGTTTATCAAAATTGAGTTTGTTTTCGAATTGTTTGTGGATCTGTGTTATCTGAGGGAAATATGTGTCTCTAATATGGTCATACATTGGACAGGTTAGGAAGTGCAGCTCAGTTTCTCAATCTCTCTCTCTCTCCCTCCCTCTCCCTCCCTCCCTCTCCCTCTCTGTCTCTCTCTCTTTGGCTCTGTTTCTCTCTGTCTCTCTCTGTCTCTCTCTCTCTCTCTCGCTGTCTCTCTCTCTGTGTCTCTCTGTCTTTGTATCTCTCTCTCTCTCCCTCCCTCTCCCTCTGTCTCTCTCTCTTTGGCTCTCTGTCTCTCTCTGTCTCTCTCTCGCTCTGTCTCTGGCTCTGTCTCTCTGTCTTTGTATCTCTCTCTCTCTCTCCCTCTCCCTACATCTCTCTGTCTCCGCCTCTCCATCGCTCCCTCTCTGTCTCTCTGTCTCCGCCTCTCTATCGCTCCCTCTCTCCCTCTCTGTCTCTGATCCCATGTCCTTGTTTCCTTGTCTGGTACATATTACTCCAGCTACACCCACACAAACTCTCAGACCCTTTCTTCCAATAGCTGATTAAATCAGTTTCCGGTAAGGGACTCAGCCTGTCTAGCTGAAATACTGTAGTATAGACCAGGGTACAGCAGAGAACAGAACAGAGAGAGTGGATAGGGAGAAGAGAAGGAGGGGGAGAGAGTAGTGCAGAGGGAGAGAGAGAGTGAGAAAATGTTTAAGGAAGAGTGAAAGGGGTTAACCACTTCATCCAATTAGAAAATAATAAATCCACTCATGCATTAACAGACATTACACTTACTGACACACACCCACAACGTACACACACACACACAACGTACACACACACAACATACACAGCGTACACACACACACACACTGTACACACACACATACAACATTCACACATACAATGTACACACACACACAATATACACACACACACACACACAACGTCCACGCGCACACACACACACACACACACACACACACACACACACACACACACACACACACACACACACACACACACCTTGCCTCTCTGTGCTGGTCCTGCATGGTTCCGGTCCTGCATGGTTCCGGGCCTGCATGGTTCCGGTCCTGCATGGTTCCGGTCCTGCATGGTTCCGGTCCTGCATGGTTCCGGTCCTGCATGGTTCCAGTCCTGCATGGTTCCAGTCCTGTTCTCAGTATGTTAACAGCTCCCTCTAGAGGATATTGGACGAGTCACACGTCAGATAAATGATACTAATAATGAAATCCAGTACATATCTTTACATATACAGTACATATCCTCACAAGGATTTACCCATAAGATCCACCATGATGGAGTTTACGCTATTTCAATTTTGCAAAAACACAAAAGAAATGGTTGTGTGCACGAAACTTGATATTTGGCATCTATGGACAAAGGTCTCTCATCTATGGACAAAGGTCTCTCATCTATGGACAAAGGTCTCTCATCTATGGACAAAGGTCTCTCATCTATGGACAAAGGTCTCTCATCTATGGACAAAGGTCTCTCATCTATGGACAAAGGTCTCTCAACTTAATCTTTTCCAGATTAGTACCTAAAACAAGATGTCCGCAATTGACCAATAAACATTAACATGGGTGTGGTCTTGCACAAAAAAATATAGAAAAATCAGTCAAGGATATTCAAATCCAATCACATTTTATTGGTCACATGCACATGTTTAGCCGATGTTATTGCAGGTGTTGAGGACTGGCCACCCCTCCCAGCCTGGTTCCTCTCTCGGTTTCTTCCTAATTTGGCCTTTCTAGGGAGTTTTTCCTAGCCATCGTGCTTCTACATCTGCATTGCTTGCTGTTTGGGGTTTTAGGCTGGGTTTCTGTACAGCACTTTGAGACATCAGCTGATGTAAGAAGGGCTTTATAAATACATGTTATTGATTGGTTGATGGAAAAATTATGTTTCTAGCTCCGACAGTGTAGTAATATCTAACAAGTAATATCTAACAATTTCACAACAACTACCTAATACACACAAATCTAAGTAAAGGAATGTAATTAAGAATATATAAATATATGGATGAGCAATGTCAGAGCAGCATAGACTAATATACAGTAGATAGTATAGAATACAGTATATACATATGAGATGAGTAATGCAAAATATGTCAACATTGTTAAAGTGACTAGTGTTACAAATACTAAAGTGGCCAGTTATTTCAAGTTTATGTATATAGACAGCAGCCACTCAATGTTAGTGATGGCTATTTAACAGTCTGATGGCCTTGAGATAGAAGCTGTTTTTCAGTATCTCGGTCCCAGCTTTGATGCACCTGTACTGACCTCACCTTCTGGATGATAGCGAGGTAAACAGGCAGTGGCTCGGGTGGTTGTTGTCCTTGATGATTGTGACAGGATGCTCTCAATTGTGGATCTGTAAAATGTTGGGAGGGTTTTGGGTGCCAAGCCAAATTCTTCAGCCTCCTGAGGTTGAAGAGGCGCTGCTGCGCCTTCTTCACGATGCTGTCTGTGTGAGTGGACCAATTCAGTTTGTCTGTGATGTGTATGCCGAGGAACTTAAAACTTGCTACCCTCTCCACTACTGTTCCATCGATGTGGATAGGGGGGTGTTCCCTCTGCTGTTTCCTGAAGTCCACAATCATCTCCTTAGTTTTGTTGACGTTGAGTGTGAGGTTATTTTCCTGACACCACACTCCCAGAGCCCTCACCTCCTCCCTGTAGGCCGTCTCGTCGTTGTTGGTAATCAAGCCTACCACTGATGTGTCGTCCGCAAACTTGATGATTGAGTTGGAGGTGTGCGTGGCCACGCAGTCGTGGGTGAACAGGGAGTACAGGAGAGGGCTCAGAACGCACCCTTGTGGGGCCCCAGTGTTGAGGATCAGCGGGGTGGAGATGTTGTTGCCTACCCTCACCACCTGGGGGCGGCCCGTCAGGAAGTCCAGTACCCAGTTGCACAGGGCGGGGTCGAGACCCAGGGTCTCGAGCTTGATGACGAGCTTGGAGGGTACTATGGTGTTGAATGCCGAGCTGTAGTCGATGAACAGCATTCTCACATAGGTATTCCTCTTGTAAAGATGGGTTAGGGCAGTGTGCAGTGTAGTTGAGATTGCATCGTCTGTAGACCTATTTGGGTGGTAAGCAAATTGGAGTGGGTCTAGGGTGTCAGGTAGGGTGGAGGTGATATGGTCCTTGACTAGTCTCTCAAAGCACTTCATGATGACGGAAGTGAGTGCTACGGGGCGGTAGTCGTTTAGCTCAGTTACCTTAGCTTTCTTGGGAACAGGAACAATGGTGGCCCTCTTGAAGCATGTGGGAACAGCAGACTGGTATAGGGATTGATTGAATATGTCCGTAAACACATCGGCCAGCTGGTCTGCGCATGCTCTGAGGGCGCGGCTGGGGATGCCGCCTGGGCCTGCAGCCTTGCGAGGGTTAACAGGTTTAAATGTCTTACTCACCTCGGCTGCAGTGAAGGAGAGTCCGCATGTTTTCGTTGCAGGCCGTGTCAGTGGCACTGTATTGTCCTCAAAGCGGGCAAAACAGTTATTTAGTCTGCCTGGGAGCAAGACATCCTGGTCCGTGACTGGGCTGGATTTCTTCCTGTAGTCCGTGATTGACTGTAGACCCTGCCACATGCCTCTTGTGTCTGAGCCGTTGAATTGAGATTCTACTTTGTCTCTGTACTGACGCTTAGCTTGTTTGATAGCCTTGCGGAGGGAATAGCTGCACTGTTTGTATTCGGTCATGTTACCAGTCACCTTGCCCTGATTAAAAGCAGTGGTTCGCGCTTTCAGTTTCACACGAATGCTGCCATCAATCCACGGTTTCTGGTTAGGGAATGTTTTAATCGTTGCTATGGGAACGACATCTTCAACGCACGTTCTAATGAACTCGCACACCGAATCAGCGTATTCGTCAATATTGTTATCTGACGCAATACAAAACATATCCCAGTCCACGTGATGGAAGCAGTCTTGGAGTGTGGAGTCAGCTTGGTCAGACCAGCGTTGGACAGACCACAGCGTGGGAGCCTCTTGTTTTAGTTTCTGTCTGTAGGCAGGGATCAACAAAATGGAGTCGTGGTCAGCTTTTCCGAAAGGAGGGCGGGGCAAGGCCTTATATGCATAGCGGAAGTTAGAGTAACAATGATCCAAGGTTTTTCCACCCCTGGTTGCGCAATCGATATGCTGATAAAATTTAGGGAGTCTTGTTTTCAGATTAGCCTTGTTAAAATCCCCAGCTACAATGAATGCAGCCTCCAGATAAATGGATTCCAGTTTGCAAAGAGTCAAATAAAGTTTGTTCAGAGCCATCGATGTGTCTGCTTGGGGGGGGGATATATACGGCTGTGATTATAATCGAAGAGAATTCTCTTGGTAGATAATGCGGTCTACATTTGATTGTGAGGAATTCTAAATCAGGTGAACAGAAGGATTTGAGTTCCTGTATGTTTCTTTCGTCACACCATGTCTCGTTAGCCGTAAGGCATAGGCCCCCGCCCCTCTTCTTACCAGAAAGATGTTTGTTTCTGTCGGCGCGATGCGTGGAGAAACCCGCTGGCTGCACCGCCTCGGATAGCGTCTCTCCAGTGAGCCATGTTTCCGTGAAGCAAAGAACGTTACAGTCTCTGATGTCCCTCTGGAATGCTACCCTTGCTCGGATTTCATCAACCTTGTTGTCAGGAGACTGGACATTGGCGAGAAGAATGCTAGGGAGTGGTGCACGATGTGCCCGTCTCCGGAGTCTGACCAGAAGACCGCCTCGTTTCGCTCTTTTTCGGAGTCGCTTTTTTGGGTCGCCGCATAGGATCCATTCTGTTGTCCCGGTTGAAAGGCAGAACACAGGATCCGCGTCGCGAAAAACATATTCTTGGTCGTACTGATGGTGAGTTGACGCTGATCTTATATTCAGTAGTTCTTCTCGACTGTATGTAATGAAACCTAAGATGACCTGGGGTACTAATGTAAGAAATAACACGTAAAAAAACAAAACACTGCATAGTTTCCTAGGAACGCGAAGCGAGGCGGCCATCTCTGTCGGCGCCGGAAGTCACTTAAGTAAGAGCTGTGAACACTACGAGCGCCAAGAAACCACAAGAGAGATAATCTACATAAAACATGGCTCCTAGACACATTGTCGGTGTATTGTGTCCTTCGTGTCATGAACACAATGACAAAACCATCGATGCCATTCTTTGTGAGGCCTCTGATTGTTTGGTGTGCTGGATACGACGGACGGACATATGGGGTACATTTTCCAACCGGATGATTCAGCGGTGAAGGTTTTCACAAACAGCTGCCTCAGCACACTTTTTCAACCAAAAACAGGGAGTTTTTCTGCTGCCTTGCAGATGAGAGAATGGCTTGAGATAAGACTTGCTCTATGTCAAATCAAACAGGCCCTGAGTGGAACATCCCTGCCAGGGTACGCATTGGAAGAGGAAGTCTGCGGGCGAGATGATTTGAAAGACATGAGAATCTCTTCAGTGGCATATAGTCCACACTCCAAACTGACCGTTTTAGGTTGTGCCGAATTCATTAGTTCAAATGCAACCAAATCAGTTAGTTCGTATGTATTTTCAAATGCCTGCACAGAGGTCAACTATTTTGTGTCTGTCTTTAGCTTTAGGTGTGGAGATTATTTTAAAGTCCTTGATATTATGAAACAAGTGGAAAATCTTTTCCAACATCATGAACATTTACAGCGATGGGCCCTTCTGTCGTCAAGACAGAACTTGGGCCTAAAGGCAAGAAGGTTGATCTATCATGGAAAAGAAAACATACGAAACCTGGAAGGAGCTGGAGATCAGCGTGGAAGAGACAGTGTCTGAACCGGGCACGTATTGACGAAGGGGATTTAGAGACGGATGGGGGTGTTGGTTTACAATAGATCTTTCACAAGGGCTTTTTCTCTAAGAAAGGAATTAAATAATAATTAGATATAAATGAATATGTAGTATTGTTCAATAATATGTATGCATTTTGGCACTAAAGATGACAAAAAATTGAATTTACATTGAATGAAATATCAGGCTCTCTCTCTCTTTCCCTCAACGGTTGTGTGTGTGTGTTTGTGTGTGTGTAAGGTCTTTGAAACAACTGTCTGAAAACAGTGGGGGTTCGTTATAAGGATCGGACCAAGGCGCAGCGTGGTATACGTACATTCTTTTATTTAACTGAATGAACACTGAACAAACTAACAAAATTAAACGTGAAGCTATACAAACGAGTGCTGACAGGCCACTACACATAGACAAGAACCCACAACAGAAAGTGGGAAACAGGGCTGCCTAAATATGATCCCCAATCAGAGACAACGATAAACAGCTCTCTCTGTTTGGAACCATATCAGGCCAACATAGAAACACAAAACCACTAGACCTACAACAACCCTAGACAAACAAAACCCTAGACATACAAAACCCTAGACAGACAAAACCCTACACATACAACACTAGAGTACCCACCCTAGTCAAACAGAGATATCTAAGGTCAGGGCGTGACAGGTGTACAGTGGCGTCCGAGGAGCTCATGACCTCTGTCTCCCCCCTCGGGTGTGTGACAGCGTTCATGAGATCCATCAAAGAAGAGAAAATGTCTGACGTGCTCACAGCATGACGATGGGGATTTACAACAGCCCCTTCATAAGGCCCTTTTGTCCAAGCAAGGAATTTGAGAATAATTACATATAACAGGCTCTCTCTGTCTCTGTCCTTCAAAGGTTGTGTGTGTGTGTGTGAGCATGTGGAAGGTCTTTGAAACAGCTTTCTGAAAACTGTGAGGTCATGTGGCGTCCAAGGATCTCATGACCTCTAAACTTCCAGAAGACTTCTCAGCATATCCATATATAGGGTCAGTAACAACAACAAATGTCAGGAAACAGTTTTTATGTATTCTCGTGAGGTCTCCTAGGGTGGCTGTCTCAATCAATCCTGCCATCCTCTTTTTGAAAGGGTAATTGTACTCTTTAAGATGGGCCCTATACTTATGACTTACACAGATCCATTTGACCCCCTTTAACAACCTTTTAATGCACTGGGCACACGGTGTGTTTCTTGGTAGTCTTAAACATATCTACTGCGAAACAAAAGTGTACACCTCACACACAGGGTTATGGACTTAAAAAAGAAGACACCTGTAACATGTTAGATATAGTTTAAATCTATTCATTTATGAGTTTGCATCCCAATATGACACTTTAAATACATCACAGAAGACTGAAATGTTACAAAACACCTATTATTGAGCTGTACACTGAGATGCTTAGTTGGTCAATATTCCCTCCAGTGATTCATCTTGTCAACATGGGAACCATGAATGGAGCAGATACAGGTGAAGTTTACATACACCTTCGCCAAATACATTTAAACTCAGTTTTTCACAATTCCTGATATTTAATCCTAGTAAAAATTCCCAGTGTGTGTGTGCGTTTGTGTGTGTGTTGTTTAAGTCAGGGCCATTAGATTAGCAGGTTCTGTAGAGAATAGACCTCAGAGAGAGCTGCTGCTATAATCCCCTCCTACTGCTGCTAATGAACACACACACACATGCACGCATGCACACACGCGTAAGGAACGAACACACACACTTGCACGCGTAACGAACACACACAGCTTCTAAAGCCATGACATAATTTTCTAGAATTTTCCAAGCTGTTTAAAGGCACAGTCAACTTAGTGTATGTAAACTTCTAACCCACTGGAATTGTGATACCGTGCATTATAAGTGAAATAATCAAGAAATTGTGTGTGTAAAGTGTATGTAAACTTCTGACTTCAACAGTGTCTTATACCAATCTATCTTTATAGACATTCATCCATAACAAGGCCTCGGAGGCCCCTATAGTGTCCAAAAATCTCTCCAAAATGTGACACATCTTTATTTTCATGCATATAATGGCTAACTATGATTAGAAACTATGATTAGAAACAATGATTAGAAACTATGGCCAACTATGAAAATAAATTATGAACAATGTCACTCAGTGTATACCATTTCACTCAGTGTATACCAAAAAAGCAAATATTTTAAAAAGTAGCAAATACTTATGTTGTCACGCCCTGACCTTAGAGTGCATTTTTTATGTCTCTTTTTGGTTTGGTCAGGGTGTGATTTGGGTGGGCATTCTATGTCCTTATTTCTATGTATTGTATGTGTTGTACCCCGTGTATATAGCCTCATTACTAACCTGTACCCTGCACATTGACTCTGTACCGGTACCCCGTGTATATAGCCTCATTACTAACCTGTACCCTGCACATTGACTCTGTACCGGTACCCCGTGTATATAGCCTCATTACTAACCTGTACCCTGCACATTGACTCTGTACCGGTACCCCGTGTATATAGCCTCATTACTAACCTGTACCCTGCACATTGACTCTGTACCGGTACCCCGTGTATATAGCCTCATTACTAACCTGTACCCTGCACATTGACTCTGTACCCTGCACATTGACTCTGTACCCCGTGTATATAGCCTCATTACTAACCTGTACCCTGCACATTGACTCTGTACCGGTACCCCGTGTATATAGCCTCATTACTAACCTGTACCCTGCACATTGACTCTGTACCGGTACCCCGTGTATATAGCCTCATTACTAACCTGTACCCTGCACATTGACATTGACTCTGTACCCTGCACATTGACTCTGTACCCCGTGTATATAGCCTCATTACTAACCTGTACCCTGCACATTGACTCTGTACCGGTACCCCGTGTATATAGCCTCATTACTAACCTGTACCCTGCACATTGACTCTGTACCGGTACCCCGTGTATATAGCCTCATTACTAACCTGTACCCTGCACATTGACTCTGTACCGGTACCCCGTGTATATAGCCTCATTACTAACCTGTACCCTGCACATTGACTCTGTACCGGTACCCCGTGTATATAGCCTCATTACTAACCTGTACCCTGCACATTGACTCTGTACCGGTACCCCGTGTATATAGCCTCATTACTAACCTGTACCCTGCACATTGACTCTGTACCGGTACCCCGTGTATATAGCCTCATTACTAACCTGTACCCTGCACATTGACTCTGTACCGGAAATGTGTATATAGCCTCATTACTAACCTGTACCCTGCACATTGACTCTGTACCGGTACCCCGTGTATATAGCCTCATTACTAACCTGTACCCTGCACATTGACTCTGTACCGGTACCCCGTGTATATAGCCTCATTACTAACCTGTACCCTGCACATGACTCTGTGACTCTAGCCTCATTACTAACCTGTACCCTGCACATTGACTCTGTACCGGTACCCCGTGTATATAGCCTCATTACTAACCTGTACCCTGCACATTGACTCTGTACCGGTACCCCGTGTATATAGCCTCATTACTAACCTGTACCCTGCACATTGACTCTGTACCGGCACCCCGTGTATATAGCCTCATTACTAACCTGTGCCCTGCACATTGACTCTGTACCGGTACCCTGTGTATATAGCCTCATTACTAACCTGTGCCCTGCACATTGACTCTGTACCGGTACCCCGTGTATATAGCCTCATTACTAACCTGTACCCTGCACATTGACTCTGTACCGCTACCCCGTGTATATAGCCTCATTACTAACCTGTACCCTGCACAGTGACTCTGTACCGGTACCCCGTGTATATAGCCTCATTACTAACCTGTACCCTGCACATTGACTCTGTACCGGTACCCCGTGTATATAGCCTCATTACTAACCTGTACCCTGCACATTGACTCTGTACCGGTACCCCGTGTATATAGCCTCATTACTAACCTGTACCCTGCACATTGACTCTGTACCGGTACCCCGTGTATATAGCCTCATTACTAACCTGTACCCTGCACATTGACTCTGTACCGGTACCCCGTGTATATAACCTCATTATTGCTATGTAATTTTCTTTAACTGCTTTGTTGGTGAATAAGGGCTTGTATATAAGCATTTCAGAGCTTGTCACAAATAACTTCAGATTTTAGAACATTAGATGCCAGACAACTCTCCTTCCGTGGCCTCCAACTGCTCTTAAATGCAAGTAAAACTAAATGCATGCTCTTCAACCGATCGCTGCCCACACCTGCCTGCCCGCCTGTCCAGCATCACTACTCTGGACGGTTCTGACTTAGAATACGTGGACAACTACAAATACCTAGGTGTCTGGTTAGACTGTAAACTAACACACACACACGCACAGACTCACTCACTAACACACAAACAGACTCACAGACTCACTCACTAACGCAGCTTGTCTGTATATATGAAAGGTGGTTCCTCTGGACTAGAGAAGGGCAGTACTGACAGTAAGGTTGTGGCTTCAATTCCAAAAGGGATCACATATGTGTTGGCCAAGTACAAAATATTAGATTTGTATTAAAGTCCTACCGTATCGTTCTTTGGACACTGTGTTAACAACCCTCCAGACAAGCTTCAATGCCATACAACTCTCCTTCCGTGGTCTCCAACTGCTCTTAAACTCAGGGGAAACTAAATGAATGCTGTTGAACCGATCGCTGCCCGCACCTGCTCAGCATCACTACTCTGGACGGCTCTGACGTAGAATACGTGGACAACTACAAATACCTAGGTGTCTGGTTAGACTGTAAACTCTCCTTCCAGACTCACATTAAGCATCTCCAACCCAAAATTAAATCTAGAATTGGCTTCCTATATCGCAACAAAGCATCCTTCACTCATGCTGCCAAACATACCCTCGTAAAACTGACCATCCTGCCGATCCTCGACTTCAGTGATGTCATTTATAAAATAGCCTCCAACACTCTACTCAACAAATTGGATGCAGTCTATCACAGTGCCATCTGTTTTGTCACCAAAGCCCCATACACTACCCACCATTGCGACCTGTACACTCTCGTTGGCTGGCCCTCGCTTCATACTCGTTGCCAAACCCACTGGCTCCATGTCATCTACAAGACCCTGCTAGGTAGAGTCCCACTGGCTACAGGTTATCGACCGTCATCTTGAACTACTTCCATTTTCTAATAATTGCGCCAACAGTTGTTGCCTTCTCACCAAGCTGCTTGCCTAATGTCATGTAGCCCATCCCAGCCTTGTGCAGGTCTACAATTTTATCCCTGATGTCCTTACACAGCTCTCTGGTCTTGGCCATTGTGGAGAGGTTGGAGTCAGTTTGATTGAGTGGGTCGTGTATGGGGCTTTGGTGACAAAACGAATGGCACTGTGATAGACTGCATCCAGTTTGTTGAGTAGAGTGTTGGAGGATATTTTATAGATGACATCACCGAAGTTGAGGATCGGCAGGATGGTCAGTTTTACGTACATACTTGTTTTAGAAACCCTACCTCCCCTCCCCCAATTGGAATAAACTAATTAACAATTACACCTTGGCTTCCACCTTCAGTTTATACATATTGTACACATTTTACAGACTCAATCTATTTTACAATAGTTATATTTTGTTTTTAGTCCTTCCTCTATTTCTGTTGTGCATCCAGTTTGATTTCTATTTGTTATGTTTGCTGCCAAACATACCCTCGTAAAACCTCCAAGCCTCCAACACTCTACTCAACAAACTGGATGCAGTTTATCACAGTGCTATCCGTTTTGTTACTATACCACCCACCACTGCGACCTGTATGCTCTAGTCGGCTGGCCCTCGCTACATGTTCGTCGCCAGACCCACTGGCTCCAGGTCATCTACAAGTCTATGCTAGATAAAGCTCCGCCTTATCTCAGTTCACTGGTCACGATGGCAACACCCACCCATAGCACACGCTCCAGCAGGTGTATCTCACTGATCATCCCTAATGCCAAAACCTCATTTGGCCGCCTTTCCTTCCAGTTCTCTGCTGCCTGCGACTGGAACGAATTGCAAAAATCTCTGAAGTTGGAGACTTTTATTTCCCTCACCAACTTCAAACATCTGCTATCTGAGCAGCTAACCGATCGCTGCAGCTGTACATAGTCCATCGGTATATAGCCCACCCAATTTACCTACCTCATCCCCATACGGTTTTTATTTTATTTACTTTTCTGCTCTTTTGCACACCAGTATCTCTACCTGCACATGTTCATCTGATCATTTATCACTCCAGTGTTAATCTGCTAAATTGTAATTATTCACTCCTATGGCCTATTTATTGCCTACCTCCTCATGCCTTTTGCACACAATGTATATAGATTATTTTTTCTCACTCTTTTTTTTCTACTATGTTATTGGCTTGTTTATTGTTTACTCCATGTGTAACTCTGTGTTGTTGTCTGTTCACACTGCTATGCTTTATCTTGGCCAGGTCGCAGTTGCAAATGAGAACTTGTTCTCAACTAGCCTACCTGGATAAATATAGGTGAAATAAAAAATAAATAAAAAATAAAGATTTATTGGAGTGAGATCATTTCTTTCTTTCGGCATATGTATAGCGAGTATGTCCACATCCCCATCAGAAAGTTACATTTTTTTGTGATCCAATACGTAATATAGTACACTTATCATCATTTGGTTTTAATCCAGAGAGGTTAGCCAAAGTACCTAGATTCTCTATGAGGCCGTGGAGAGATTCTAATTGTGGTTTTAAAAGAAAACATGACACATCATGAGCGTATAATGACACCTTTGTTTTTAAGCCACGGATTTCTAATCCCTTAATATTGTTTGATGTAATTTTAACACATAACAATTTGATGGCAAAAAAAAATAGATATGCCGATAGTGGACAACCTTGTTTTACTCCTCTTGACAGTTTAAACCTTTCTGAGATGTAGCCATTATTTACGACGTTACACATAGGGTTACTATACATATCTTTAACCCATTTTAAAAGAGATTCTTCAAAATTGAAATATTCAAGGAATTTATACATAAACTCCATTCGTACTTTATCAAAAGCCTTTTCAAAATCAGCTATGAAAACCAGGCCTGGTGTCCCTGATAAAGTGTTTTATTAGGAATTTTCAAATCTGACTTCTCTATGGAAATTGGTTTTCTGAGCCGGGCTTCAGTTAAACTGCAGTACTGAAGCAAGACTGTAGAAGCAGTCGAAACCGTGCTTCCTGACTGGAACCATGCCCCCTTGGATTTCATGCACTTTGTGCAATATACGCGTCAGCTGGTGTAACAGTTGTTGAAGTACTTTGTGAATTTCACCAGGTTGATATAATAATATAGCATGTTGATATGTTATTATGCATGCCTGCATCCTGGGAATAGGGGAGTGTGTACTTACGTTTTGCCCTGCGTGCTCGTGCTCAAACAATTTTGATGCACTATGAGAGGTAGGCACGCTTTTTCTGTCGTCGTCAGAAAAGTTTGATTCATTTAAGCACAAAGTCATACACACAGTGTTTTGTTCATGGATAATGTTGTATATTTAGAGGTTACTCATAAGTGGATGGTATTGTTAAGATGTCATTTTACTTTTTAGGATGACATTAACATTATTGTATGTGTGAACAATGGCTAGCTCCTCAAATGATCCCAGTCCCTTGTATTGTGCGTCTATTGTAGAAAGAGTCGATGATTCTCAGAACATATGTGTTCTACAAATGTTTTGTCTTTTCTTTTGGATACAGGTATGTGGTTTTTTCTAAGTGTTGATAAATAATGAGAGGCTGTACTCATTTTTGTATTCCAAAAATAATTTTGATGCACTGTGAGAGTGTCATGTCTTTGGCTATGCCGGAATAAGTGATATGACATGCTATTCTATAAAATCCTTTCTCCGTAATTAATATCACCTGCTTGAGCTAATCATGTAAATGTAATTAACTAGAAAGTCGGGGAACCACAAAATAATATTTATAGAGCTGTTATCTTCTGAATAAACTCTTAAAGACCTAGTAATATTTTACATCAATAGCAGTCAATATTAATCGTCACCTTAATTCAGTCTCATCTGAAAGTTGTAAATTCTTGGTTATCTTCACGAACCCTGGCTAACAAGTTGAATCAGCAATACAACATTGGGTTTAATTATTTATTTACTAAATACCTAACTAATCACACAGAATTACATATACACAGAATTAATCATACCTTGATTACAAATTATATCATGTAGGAAAACGTCCCTAGCGGAGGGAACAGATATGACAGCTGGTTACACAAAGAAAAGGGGCTGGGTTTGAGTGAAAAAGCGGGAAGACTGAGGAACAAAGGGAGAAGCGATGTCTCTATCGTAAATACAGTATCTTATGCATTCTAAATTACCGCCCATTTGGAAACGGAAAATACAATAAATATTTACTCTGAGCTGCGCTTCGGTAGGTTGGTGGTAGATGGAAGGCCGTGTTGCCAAACCGAGTCCTTTGAAGAATATCTCTGCTGGTAAATTGGATACGTTGTAGTAACGTTGTTGTGTGGTAGACGGGATACTCTGTCTGTTCTTTCCTAGCTCACGTTTGTAGCTGCTGTTGCTAACAACGGCTAGGAGGTATCACTTCTGTAGTGAATAAGAGTTCAAAGTTCATACCATTTGCACCAAAGCTCACGCTGAGGTTGGCTTAGTTCTGTAGTTGACATGTTAGTCCTTTTAACACAGAGGCTGCAGACCTCACGTACTTGGAACAGGAGGTTACATTTTTGTCAAGGCTTTATATAGTGGAGCGAGATGGGTGTGTTTGAAAAGTTTTATAACCCATGTCTCTTCACAGGGGCGGGCCACTGATTGAGCAGAGCCCTAACCTTATGAATACTCAAATCTTTCATTTGGAAGCTAAAATTACATTTCATCTCTTCACCAATAATGTTATATTCAAACATTTAAATTGAACAACAATTCCATGTGAATCCGATAACTACAATGTGCAGACCTTCCACTGTAGAGTATATGTCATCCTATCATTGATGAGAATGTCTCAGATGACAACCGAACTGACATCATATTCATTAAGTACCACCGCATATGTTCAATTGGTCGGATTACCAGAATATAGTTAATTTCCCACCACCTTCTGATGTTCCCAGAATCTCTATGTTAACCAAAGGATTTTCAAATGTCACATCAGTAGGGTAGAGAGGAAAAAGGGGGGAGAGGTATTTATGACTGTCATAAACCTACCCCCAGGCCAACGTCAAGATGAAAGAAAGAGGTGACGATTCGCAGAACATAAACTCAGCAAAAAGTCCCTTTTTCAGGACCCTGTCTTTCAAAAGATAATTCATAAAAATCCAAATAACTTCACAGATCTTCATTGTAAAGTGTTTAAACACTGTTTCCCATGTTTGTTCAATGAACCATAAACAATGAATGAACATGCACCTGTGGAACGGTAGTTAAGACACTAACAGCTTGCAGACGGTAAGCAATTAAGGTCACAGTTATGAAAACTTAGGACACTAAAGAGGCCTTTCTATTGACTCTGAAAAACACCAAAAGAAAGATGCCCAGGGTCCCTGCTCATCCGCGTGAATGTGCCTTAGGCATGCTGCAAGGAGGCACGAGGACTGCAGATGTGGACAGAGCAATACATTTCAATGTCCGTACTGTGAGACGCCTAAGACAGCGCTACAGGGAGACAGGACAGACAGCTGATCGTCCTCGCAGCGGCAGACCACGTTTAACAACACCTGCACAGGATCGGTACAGCCGAACATCACACCTGCGGGACAGGTACAGGATGGCAACAACAACTGCCCGAGTTTCACCATGAATGACAATCTCTCCATCAGTCCTCAGGCTGTCCGCAATAGGCTGAGAGAGGCTGGACTGAGGGCTTGTAGGCCTGTTGTAAGGCAGGTCCTCACCAGACATCACAGGCAACAACGTCGCCTACGGGCACAAACCCACCGTCGCTGGACCAGACAGGACTGGCAAAAAGTGCTCTTCTCTGACGAGTCACAGTTTTGTCTTACCAGGGGTGATGGTCGGATTCACGTTTATAGTCTAAGGAATGAGCATTACACCGAGGCCTGTACTCTGGATCGATTTGGAGGTGGAGGGTCTGTCATGGTCTGGGGCGGTGTGTCACAGCATCATCGAACTGAGCTTGTCGTCAATGCAAGCAATCTCAACGCTGTGCGTTACAGGGAAGACATCCTCCTCCCTCATGGTACCCTTCTTGCAGGCTCATCCTGACATGACCCTCCAGCATGACATTGCCACCAGCCATACTGCTCGTTCTGTGCATGATTTCCTGCAAGACAGGAATGTCAGTGTTCTGCCATGGCCAGCGAAGAGCCCGGATCTCAGTCCCATTGAGCACGTTAGATTGAAGGGTGAGGGCTAAGGCCATTCCCCCCAGAAATGTCCAGGAACTTGAAGGTGCCTTGGTGGAAGAGTTGGGTAACATCTCACAGCAAGAACTGGCAAATCTGGTGCAGTCCATGAGGGTGAGATGCACTGCAGTACTTAATGCAGCTGGTGGCCACATCAGCTACTGACTGTACCTTTTGATTTTGACCCCCCCCCCCTTTGTTCAGGGACACATTATTCCATTTCTGTTAGTCACATGTCTGTGGAACTTGTTCAGTTTATGTCTCAGTTGTTGAATATCATGTTCATACAAATATTTACACGTTAAGTTTGCTGAAAATAAACAAGTTTATGTGCTCTACAAATGCTTTGTCTTTCCTTTTGGATGCAGAGGGGGAATTCTGATTCATTAAAACAACCTGATCTCCTAAGTCCACGACTATAGTCTCAATCAACCACACACAACGCAGAGCTACAGCGGTGCTGCACCGGTTACACCAGCTAAATCAGCTGCAGGTCCCAGTGGTCTGGTTGGTTATTTCCTGTTTTATCCCGACCCTCGGTCAGGCTTCTATTCTGTACACTTTGGGTGAGAGGCCATGGGGTAGAGCTGGACCTGCCCCCAACCCTGGTCCGCTTTCCTTCTCTGTTGGTCTGTTTTTATGCCATCTGCATTAGTGATGGGACGTTCGCGAACGAACAGCTCTTTTGAACTGTTTTTTTTTTGGTGAATGTCGGGATCCGAATCGCGTCGGAGAAAGAGCCATTCATTTGGCTACCTGATTTGCATACTGCTGCTTTTTGAGATCAAACTGTTTTTCTGCAGATAAATTACAAAATAATTATCTGGAGGGGGAATCCTCACTTCAGAAACAATTCAGTCGGGAGAGCGCATTAATCTGGTCCACGCGGATTTGTTGCGTGCATAAAATTATTTTTTTTTCGCAGGGCATCTAATATGGCCAGGTAAACATTAATATGGCCAGGTAAACATTCATTCATTATTTTTATTTTACCTTTATTTAACCAGGCAAGTCAGCTAAGAATAAATTCTTATTTTCAATGGGTTAACTGCCTGTTCAGAGGCAGAACGACAGCTTTGTATCTTGTCAGGTAGGACTTGCATTACATTGGAAATTTGCCATTTTTTCATGGTTCAAGGTCAATTTTTAAGCATTTTGAACCAGCCGGCTCAGCGAAAAGACTCGGAATGCCCATCACTAATCTGCAATGGAGCGCTGGGTGCTGTTGAAAGGCTGTGTGAGTTTCCGTGAGTTTCCCTGCAGTTTGTGGGCTCGTTCGATGTGACCAATTTGCAGTGGGTAATGCTGCACATCTGATTCAAATGCACTGTGGCTGCTTGGAAAATGAGCAGTGTAGTTTGGGATAATTTGTTAGGTATTGTGAATAAGAACATAACAGCATACGAATAATCTGACCCCTGGAAAGCTGAAGGTGTGGCTTGTTGCAGTGTGATTGTACATGACTGCATATTGTGCGTTGCCACAGCATTCTTACATCCTGGTCACAAAAAGACAGACAGTAGTACTTTTTTTTTTTTTTACTAAAAGAATAAATTTTATTTCAGCACTGTAAGTCGTTTCTCAACCGTACAAACACGACCGCCATCTTTACATCATCAAGCCTCTCCTCCTGTTCCAGTCCTCCTTTGTGACATCACTTCCTCCCCAGCCAGACGAATATAAAAGGGCTCTGCTCTCCACAACATTCTGGTGCTTCCATTTAGCTAACGATGACAAATTATACCGATCATAATTAGAACAGCAATAATAGTAGTGATGAAGATGAACCCTTTACTGCACTGTTGTTGTTTTGAGGGGTGGGGGGCTTACAGTACATGATATAGTTGACATTACTGCTGGTTTACAGTTTATGCGTTACAGTTGCTTCAGAAGGCGTTGGTACAGATACTCACAGACTGACACCTGTAAGATGTCATATCATCATCATGTGACCTGAACTGACCGCTCACTCCTCCTCCCTAGCTGCATCCCAAATAGCATCCGATTCCCTTTCTAGTACACTACTCATGACCAGGACCATAGGGTCTCAGAAATGAAACATGACAGAAACCTCCCTGCACCACAAGGTCAAAAGTGGTGCACTATTATCAGGAATCGAGTGAAATATGGAATGCAATCAACTGTCTTTATTACCTGTAAGCCTATCTAGTCTGGACCACTCAGGCAGTGTAGCCATACATGTACTGAAACCTTATAATACAGTCCTACAGTAACCAATAAGGCTCTGTTCTACTCATCACAAAACTCCACTCTATAGGGGTAAACCAATCACACGTGCTGTGATGTCATCATAGAATCGCTCTCATGATAGGCCAATATTTTTTCTGGGGACTTCCAACTCTGTGCCAAGTTCAGCTTCACTTGAGTCGACCATGAAATCTTTATAAGGGATGTTAATAATACGAGAATATACGAACGCAGTGCAGAAACGATGATCATTTAAAAAGCTTTAGACGGGCGATATTTAACTGACATAGTAATAACAACGACAAGGTGATCTTTAAAATGATTTATGGCATATCAAATACCAAGAAGGATCATCGTAAATGGTTCCAATATAAATCTCTATGTTTGGCTAAAGCCTCTCAGAACTAACGGTTGCTTTGATAGAAGGGTTAGAACACATTAAAAAGATTAAGAAAAAAAAGTATGAAGCAAAATTGAATAAAACAGATTTTTTTTGTTGCAGACTCTGGCTAGTTTACAAAGAGAAACTGATAATCAATAATAACAGCCTCTACTGTTAGTGTGGGTGGTTAGGGGCGGGGTCAGAAAACAGCCAATAGAAATGGTCCTAGAGGAAACAGATAAGGGCTGATCGAGAGACATAAGGACTGATACAGTGATACCCCATTCCATCTCTCTATCAGACTGTGTGTTGGTGTACCAGACAGACTGTGTGTTGGTGTACCAGACAGACTGTGTGTTGGTGTACCAGACAGACTGTGTGTTGGTGTACCAGACAGACTGTGTGTTGGTGTACCAGACAGACTGTGTGTTGGTGTACCAGACAGACTGTGTGTTGGTGTACCAGACAGACTGTGTGTTGGTGTACCAGACAGACTGTGTGTTGGTGTACCAGACAGACTGTGTGTTGGTGTACCAGACAGACTGTGTGTTGGTGTACCAGACAGACTGTGTGTTGGTGTACCAGAGACTGTTGGTGAAAGGGTGTAAGAGACTGTACTCTACGGGCTGCTTTAAGCAGAACTACCTAATGAGGGGGACAGAAAGCAAGAACAGTGAAGACGGGGGTGAAGAGAGGGGGGTGAAGAGAGGGGGGTGAAGAGAGGTAGGGTTGAAGAGAGGGGGTTGAAGAGAGGGGGTTGAAGAGAGGGGGTTGAAGAGAGGGGGTTGAAGAGCGAGGGGGTGAAGAGAGGTGGGGTTGAAGAGCGAGGGGGTGAAGAGAGGTGGGGTTGAAGAGCGAGGGGGGGTGAAGAGAGGTGGGGTTGAAGAGCGAGGGGGTGAAGAGAGGGGGTTGAAGAGCGAGGGGGTGAAGAGAGGTGGGGTTGAAGAGCGAGGGGGTGAAAGAGGTGGGGGTGAAGAGAGAGGTGGGGGTGAAGAGAGGGGGTTGAAGAGAGGGGGAAGAGAGGTAGGGTTGAAGAGAGGGGGTTGAAGAGAGGTAGGGTTGAAGAGCGAGGGGGTGAAGAGAGGTAGGGTTGAAGAGCGAGGGGGTGAAGAGAGGTGGGGTTGAAGAGCGAGGGGGTGAAGAGAGGTGGGGTTGAAGAGCGAGGGGGTGAAGAGAGGTAGGGTTGAAGAGCGAGGGGGTGAAGAGAGGTAGGGTTGAAGAGCGAGGGGGTTGAAGAGCGAGGGGGTGAAGAGAGGTAGGGTTGAAGAGCGAGGGGGTTGAAGAGCAAGGGGGTGAAGAGAGGTAGGATTGAAGAGCAAGGGGGTGAAGAGAGGTAGGATTGAAGAGCAAGGGGGTGAAGAGAGGTAGGTTTGAGAGAGGGGGTGAAGAGCGAGGGGGGGTGAAGAGGGGATGTTGGTATATAGAGGAATATTAAAATATGCAATAAAATCACTGATCAATCAAATCTAATACAACTAAATCAGACACGGATAACAATGGGAGAGTTATGTTGTTGTTGACTTTATCCATACTAGCTAGTGTCTAACTCAGGGTGTGACATCAATGTGTGTGTGTGTGCGTGCGAGTATTCTTACGAGTCAAGAGGGCTGTGTGTGTGTCAGACTGCAGCTCGGCACAACAGTAGGTGTTACCAAGTCTCTCTGCTTCACCCACAGACAGTAACTGACGGGGAACAGCAACATTACATCACTTCAGCACAAACACAGAGAGGGCTGGTAACAACTACTGTGTGCGTGAGTACGTATTCTTACGAGTGAGTCGACAGGAACGTAATCTTGCCAGCTAGCGGAGTGACATAAGTAGGCCCACTCCTCCTCCTGACTGAACAGAAATACTCATGACCTGCAGTGTCCCATTATCTTAATGTGCTACAGTAATGTCATGAGAAAAAGGGCAAAGCATTATTCATGGGTTGGTTGCAAGTTTCGTCACAATATTGTTTAGAACGTTCGTTTTGAACTGAGGCCCGACTGAGCGTTCTACTGATGAAGATTATCAGAAGTGCATTACAGTGGCTTGGAAATACAATGACCTTCAAGAGGAGAAAATAATAAATAACCTTTTGATGACGCCAGACTGACTTTAGATACAGTATAACATTAGCTAGCTAGCTAAGATTGAGGTGAGGCCACCAGATTGACTTTAGATACAGTATAACATTAGCTAGCTAGCTAAGATTGAGGTGAGGCCACCAGATTGACTTTAAATGCAGTGTAACATTAGCTAGAAAGCTAGCTAAGATAGAGGTGATGCCATTTTTTAAAATGAGGTTTTAGACAAGGTTTGCTAGCTAATGACAACATCGTAATCAAAGTAAATTTGACGGCATGATAACGCTGGCAAAATTGTTTCCTACTAAATACTTGACTACTTTAGCAATGTCATTGTATTTCCAAAAAGTACTTTTTTTAATGGCAACTTTATCAGTGGCGCCATAGTGGTGCCCTAGAGGCCTGCTTGAGAACGTTCACAACAACGGCATGATGCGACCGAGTGACGGAGGTGCAACCTATGAATATGTACTGTATCTACATATACACATACACATATATATATATATGTATGAATTGTAGTCGTCTAGTCATGCTGGGTATTATATGACCAGTGGGGCTCTTCTCTAGCCAGTCTAGGGGTTCAAATCTGTCTGCTAGATAGCCCTGAGACGACTGGATTAAATGACTGTTGTTGTTCCCAATACTTCATGTGGGGTTAATCTCCAAAGTCTCGTTTTACAACAACCATCAGAAGGCAGAGATGATTTGCTTGTAAGCAGTTCCACAACCCTTTGCACGCCATGGAGTCTCGAGCCACAGCTTTCTAAAATCATTTTGGTTGAAGTGTATTTAGATGCTATGTTTGCTTTTTGCAACGTTGGGCTTTGTGGCGCTATGGAGATGCTACTAAGGTAGTTGGGGCTGGAATTGGACTATTTAGCAGACAGAATGTCGCCCTTTATGTTTGTGTTTTACCTACAGTCCTGAAGAGCTTTGTCCAATACTGTTACTACTGTCCTACAACTACAGTAGCAGCACTCCTAACAATGCTCTGTATGCTTCAGCTGTAGTCATATCAATAACCAGCCATCAGTAAAACGCTGGCTTTCATTTGGTACTTGTTTGTTGACATGTTAACAGGCCGTTTGTTGTGTCTCGGTGTAATGGATCTTAACGGTGGGCTCAGTGATTTAAATATCAACAATGACTGTGTACCCTATGAGTATAAGTCTGAAGATCAGCAGCAGAGGCAGTCTTGTGGAATCCTTAGGTTCTTCACAGGAGCGAAGAGGATCAGTCAGAATGTAGGGAATAGGGTGCCATTTCATCTGGTCAGGGTTTCCTTCAGTTAAACAGTTAAGATTTTAGACCAGCGTTTCCCCAACTCAGTCAACCCCCCTCCCGGGTGCACCTTTTGGTTCTGACCACTACACAGCTTTGATTATTTGAATCAGCTGTGTAGTGCTAGGGGGGAAAAACCATGGAGTCCCCAGGTCCGAGTTTGGGAAACATTGTCTTAGGCCTACCTACTTAGGCCTACCATCAGATAAATACAGCATCAAGTCATTGACATGGTCTCCTTCTCTGTTGCCTTGCCAGGGATTCATATTGGGTGCCTCCCAAATGGTACCCCATTCCCTATATAGTGCACTACTTCTGACCAAAGCCCTATGGGCCCTAAACAGAAGTAGTGCAGTAGAAGGACTAGGAGTCCTTTGGGCAGCATCCATGTCCCTACGCTGGTTTAGTTGAGTTGATTAAGTCCATGTTATTTCTACAGATGTCCATGAGACAGACAGATCAATCCTACTGCTCTGCTCTGTCATTAAAACAAGTCAATACTCTGATTCCTCTCTGCTCTGTCATCTACTAACATTAAAACAAGTCAATAATCTGATTCCTCTCAGAGCACACCTATTAAGGGAATACTTATTTTTGTCCTCTATCATAATTATAAAACTATTTAGGATCTTTAGATTTGGGGTAGAACATTCAAGTGTTCCCACCCCAAACCCCTGCTGATTGTCTAGGTAGTTTGGGGGAAGTGCTTCCTGTTGGTTAAAGAGCTTAGAACGCTGTGCTATCGCCGTGGTGACTGCTAATCACCAGGCGGGGTTGGGGCGGCGGTGCTACCAGGCCTGTCCCGATTGGCCAGCCAGCTGACAGGGCTGGTGTGGATCTATGCTTTGGGACTTCATCGGGTCTTGTCTATAATGGCAACCTACCCCCACAATGCACTGCTTCTGATGAACAGGAGTAGTAGTGCACGATGTAGGAAATAGGGTGCCAATTGAGACGCAGCCCAAGGTTAATTTAGACGCGGTGCCAGTCAGAGGGGCTGACCTCTGACCTCTAACACCTGATGAGGCACCATGTTTGTCCTGACTGTTTTAACCTGTAAGAGGATCCAGTGGGACTCTTCTGAAGACCACTCTGCTCACATTTAAACAGCTATTGTTAACAGGGGTATATTAACGCACAAAAGAAGTCTCTAAAGGTGTCTAATGTCTAAAGTTAGAGGTACAAGAAATGTCCTAGGTCACAGGGGAACCCTCTCAGACAGACTGTCAATTCATTAATAATCACAACGAATGCAACATTAGTAAGTGCTTCCCATTGGGATATATAATAAGAGCATAGGGGATAATGCAGTAATATAATATAGGGGTAAGAGCTTCCATACGTTGGAGCATCAGGTTAAGGTGCGTACATACATCTGCGGTCAGGGGGTCTCAACGCGGCTGGGCTAGGCTAAATTAGCATGCTAGCATATTAACGTAAGTGCTAATGTTATTCAAGGGTCTGGCCTACGTTAGCATGCTAACGCATTAGCGGTGCAAATGCTACTGAAGGGGCTAAGCTATGCTAACACACCGACGCTCAGGGTAATATTTTATATTTAAATGTAACCTTTATTTAACTAGGCAAGTCAGTTAAGAACAAATTCTTATTTACAATGACGGCCTACCAGGGAACAGTGGGTTAACTGCCTTGTTCAGGGGCAGAACGACAGATTTTTACCTTGTCAGCTCTGGGATTTGATCCAGTAACCTTTCAGTGACTGGCCCAACGCTCTAACCACTAGGCTACTTGCCGCCCCAGGTAGTGTTGTGATTAGCAACACAACGCAGCTAATACAGATGGGTCTGGCGGGGAGGTTAGAGGCGCGGTTGATGCTAATAGATCATTATCGGTGGTGTATTGGGGGATTTAGCAAACGCCATGTCATCCTCCTTTCTCTATTCCTCTCTGACCTCACATGGAACGCCGCTTGCCATGAGGTCCCTATGGCAACAGTTTACATCTGTGGTCAGGGGGTCTCAACACGGCTGGGTTGGGCAACTAAACCTTTACACACCTCTAATGGCTACCAAACCGAGGAACTAACAGACTGGCCAACAGTGTGTGTTTAGTGTCAACGTTACTGTGTGTGTAAACCCACTATTACTACTACTATTAAACACTGTAGTTCAAGTCTAACTGTGCGGACCTCGGTAGGGGAGTGTAGATCACATCATCCCATTTCAATTCACAATCAATTTTAACACTAGGGAGGGATCATTACAACATGAGACAGTGTGCTGGGGCTACAACAGCCATGGGGGCAGGGCTTTATGGGGCGGAGGCGGGGCTTAGACAAAATGGACTCATGGAGAAAAACCTCTCATCGTTAAAATAAAACATGACAAAATCAAGGGGTTGGGCTTACTGCTCTGCCGAACCAATCACACAGAGAAGCAGAGAGAGGGGGGGAAAGGCTAGCGGAACACCTCAATCAAATCCACTGATTGAGCAGAGCACCTCCCCCTCTCTGACATCCTGGTTGGTGTGTTGGTGGGCGAGGCTAACAGACAGGGGAAGGCAGTGGAACACAGACGGCACTTTCAGAACACCCTGGTGCATTCTGGGAAAGCCTAGTCAATCCTCCTTCGTTACATTCCGTCTGAAGGACAACTGTCAAGGCAACAAGGGGCCTCCTCTGATTGGTTGTCTTTGCTGGCTAAGGCACATGGGTTTGGCTGGGCCAGTGGGGGAAGATCCAAAGGCTGGCCAATAGCGGAGGCTGCAGGGCTGCCGTTCAGCTTCTGGCCCACACCCCCAGAGTTAAGACCCTCACCCTCAGAGGACTTGGGGGGGCTGGTGGAGGGGGGAGGGGGTGAGGTCTGGAGGGAAGGAGAGAAAGAGTTAATGCTTATTTAAAACTACATCTAACCGTCTCTTTACATTTACAACACACCGCTTATTCTATGGCTTGACCTTATTCTGATGTCAAACCTTTATTCTGTTGGCAGTCACCTTTTTACCTCCTCGCCCTCCTTTCACTGGGATGTCCTTACCCCTTCTGGAGAGACGGGGAGAGAGGGATTAGTAAAAAGTAATATTAGAGTAAAGTAAGTATGGAGACAGTTTAATTTAGAGAGCAGCAGCAGTGTCTTACCCTCTCCCAGCCCCGACTGACACCACCTGCATGTTGAATCCCCCTCTGCCACGCAGTGGTTTGTTCCCGGCCCACTGCCCCACCACCATTCCGGCTATCTCCAACTTCCCTCCCTGGGGGGGGATCGACTGCAGACCTGCTCATTAAAAGACAGATAAAAGTATGCTTGTTATCTGTTAGAAAAGTGCAGATAGAACATCAAACTTCCTGGTGCACGAACAGCGCCTCGGATCCAGCACCAACGCCTCGGATCCAGCACCAACGCCTCGGATCCAGCACCAACGCCTCGGATCCAGCACCAACGCCTCGGATCCAGCACCAACGCCTCGGATCCAGCACCAACGCCTCGGATCCAGCACCAACGCCTCGGATCCAGCACCAACGCCTCGGATCCAGCACCAACGCCTCGGATCCAGCACCAACGCCTCTTGGATCCAACACCAACCCATCGGATCCAACACCAACACCTAGGATCCAGCACCGGCGCCTCGGATCAAGCACCGGCGCCTCGGATCAAACACCGGCGCCTCGGATCAAACACCGGCGCCTCGGATCCAACGTCTCAGCTTCGTGTTGGATCCAACACCAACACCTAGGCGTCCCGGATCCAACGCCTCAGATCCAACACCAACGCCTCAGCGTCTTGGATCCAACACCAACCCATCGGATCCAACACCAACACCTAGGCGTCTCGGATCCAGCACCGATGCCTCGGCGTCTCGGATCCAGCACCAACACCTATGCATTGCAGATGCAGCACCAATGCCTCGGATCCAACACAAACGCCTTGGCGTCTCGGTTGCAGCACCAACGCCTCTGCGTCTCTGATCCAACGCCTTGGCGCCTCGGATCCAACAACTCAGCGTCTTGGATCCGAAGCGTTGGTGTCTCTCGGATCCAACACCAACGCCTCAGCGTCTTGGATCCAACACCAACCCCTCGGATCCAAAACCAACACCTAGGCGTCTTGGATCCAGCACCGACGACTCGGATCCAGCACAGACTCCCCGGATCCAGCACCGACGCCCCAGATCCAGCACAGATGCCCCAGATCTAACACCAACGCCTCAGATCCAGCACGAATAACTTGGATCCAGCACCAACGCCTCGGATCCAGCACCAACAGCTCGGCGTCTCAGATCCAGCACCAACGCCTCGGCGTCTCGGATCCAACACCAACGCCTCGGCGTCTCGGATCCAACACCAACGCCTCGGATCCAACACCAACGCCTCGGATCCAACACCAACGCCTCGGCGTCTCGGATCCAGCACCAACACCTATGCATTGCAGATGCAGCACCAATGCCTCGGATCCAACACAAACACCTTGGCGTCTCTGATCCAACACCAACGCCTTGGCGCCTCGGATCCAACACCGGCGCCTCGGATCCAACACCGGCGCCTCGGATCAAACACCAACGCCTCGGATCAAACACCAACGTCTCGGCGTCTCGGATCAAACACCAACGTCTCGGCGTCTCGGATCCAACACCAACGCCTCGGATCCAACACCAACGCCTCGGCGTCTCGGATCCAACACCAACGCCTCGGCGTCTCGGATCCAACACCAACGCCTCGGCGTCTCGGATCCAACACCAACGCCTCGGTCTCAACACCAACGGATCCAACACCAACGCCTCGGCAACACTCGGCCTCCAACACCAACGCCTCCAACACCTCGGATCCAACACCAACGCCTCGGCGTCTCGGATCCAACACCAACGCCTCGGCGTCTCGGATCCAACACCAACGCCTCGGCGTCTCGGATCCAACACCAACGCCTCGGCGTCTCGGATCCAACACCAACGCCTCGGCGTCTCGGATCCAACACCAACGCCTCGGCGTCTCGGATCCAACACCAACGCCTCGGCGTCTCGGATCCAACACCAACGCCTCAGCGTCTTGGATCCAACACCAACGCCTCGGCGTCTCGGATCCAACACCAACGCCTTAGTGTCTGGATCTTTGCATTGATCTATTGGATATGTGTGTGCACTTGTGAACGTGTGTGTGTGTGTGTGTGTGTGTGTGAGATGCTCACCTGGGAAGGCTCTGGGTCTATGCTGGGCTGGGTGTGAGTGGTGATGAGGGTGAGGATGTTGAGGGTGGTGGTGTGGCATGTTGCCCATGGGTCGGGGAGGGTAGAGGGGAGGCAGAGGGTAGAAGGGGGAGGGGGCAGGAAGGAAGGAAGGGGGGGGAGAGGAGGAGGAGGGGGAGGAGGACGTGAGAAGTTGATGCCTTCTAGGATGGCCTGACGCATCTTCTCCACACGAGACACCAGCTCCTCCTGTTGGACAGAATAAATTATATATACTTATAAATCCCAGAAGTCGAGTTAGCCTTTTACAAGGGTCACAGAAAGCAATTTGTCTCATGGGGGACAATGCCCCCCCCGACCGACCTGTCCTTCACACATGTCGAGCAGAGCCTGGCGGTCTCGGGCGGCGCGGGCCAATTTGGTCTGGAAGAGTTTCCCGTCGAAGAAGCCCCAGGGGCAGCAGTGTTCCCATGGTAACGGCTGACCACACACATCGTTGACCAACAGAGCCGTGTCCACGCCCGCCATGAAGAGAGACGCCAGCTGCACTCCCCGACCATCTACCTTCTCCACCTACAGACACACATTAAATAATGTGTCCAATCAAAAACGCATCTTTTGACCAATGGGTAAAATAATATGTTAACTGTGCAGATAATCCTCTGAGGAAACCAATGTTCCAAACCTCATGACTATCATAATCCATTCCAAAGTTATTGGAGTTTTTACCCCAGTAGGATGGTCAGAATTAGGGTGACTAGGCCAGAGAAAAAATACAAAAGGATCCCCCCCCCAGAAAAACGCATGATGTCAGCTAGGCTGGATGCTGTGAAGAATTAAGGCTTTCATGGCTACCTGACCCAATGAAGTGGAATTCACAGGACACAAAACAATAGAGGGCAAATGGATATTAATTTTGAGACATGACATGTTGTATTATCATATTTAGTATAAGCTTTTCATATCAATGCAAAGTCCCTGTTCTTTTGAGATTTATCATAAAACCAACCATATGGATATGTAGTGATGTCATACGTTGAACATCCTTTTAGTGTCCATGGATAATGCTGAACTGTTATGGACGACTGAGTTCATCTAAGCTCTGGTCTAAAACCCTTCACAACCAGGTGAAATATCATGTGACATCACAGGGCCTGCTGGATCTACAGGATCAGCCATCAGACAGTGTAACCAGGGACACACCCTAAAGGATCAGCCATCAGACAGGGACACACCCTAAAGGATCAGCCATCAGACAGGGACACACCCTAAAGGATCAGCCATCAGACAGGGACACACCCTAAAGGATCAGCCATCAGACAGGGACACACCCTAAAGGATCAGCCATCAGACAGTGTAACCAGGGACACACCCTAAAGGATCAGCCATCAGACAGGGACACACCCTAAAGGATCAGCCATCAGACAGGGACACACCCTAAAGGATCAGCCATCAGACAGTGTAACCAGGGACACACCCTAAAGGATCAGCCATCAGACAGGGACACACCCTAAAGGATCAGCCATCAGACAGTGTAACCAGGGAAACACCCTAAAGGATCAGCCATCAGAGAGTGTAACCAGGGACACACCCTAAAGGATCAGCCATCAGACAGGGACACACCCTAAAGGATCAGCCATCAGACAGGGACACACCCTAAAGGATCAGCCATCAGACAGTGTAACCAGGGACACACCCAAAGGATCAGCCATCAGACAGGGACACACCCTAAAGGATCAGCCATCAGACAGGGACACACCCTAAAGGATCAGCCATCAGACAGTGTAACCAGGGACACACCCTAAAGGATCAGCCATCAGACAGGGACACACCCTAAAGGATCAGCCATCAGACAGTGTAACCAGGGAAACACCCTAAAGGATCAGCCATCAGACAGTGTAACCAGGGAAACACCCATCCCGATCAAAAAATCTTTGACCCAGACAGTGTAACCAGGGACACACCTAAAGGATCAGCCATCAGACAGTGTAACCAGGGAAACACCCTAAAGGATCAGCCATCAGACAGTGTAACCAGGGAAACACCCTAAAGGATCAGCCATCAGACAGTGTAACCAGGGAAACACCCTAAAGGATCAGCCATCAGACAGTGTAACCAGGGAAACACCCATCAACAGTGTAACCAGGGACACACCTAAAGGATCAGCCATCAGACAGGGACACACCCTAAAGGATCAGCCATCAGACAGTGTAACCAGGGAAACACCCTAAAGGATCAGCCATCAGACAGTGTAACCAGGGACACACCCTAAAGGATCAGCCATCAGACAGTGTAACCAGGGACACACCCTAAAGGATCAGCCATCAGACAGTGTAACCAGGAAACACCCATCAGACAGTGTAACCAGGGACACACCCATCAGACAGTGTAACCAGGGACACACCCATCAGACAGTGTAACCAGGGACACACCCCAGACAGTGTAACCAGGGACACACCCACCAGACAGTGTAACCAGGGACACACCCACCAGACAGTGTAACCAGGGAAACACCCATCAGACAGTGTAACCAGGGACACACCCACCAGACAGTGTAACCAGGGACACACCCACCAGACAGTGTAACCAGGGACACACCCACCAGACAGTGTAACCAGGGACACACCCACCAGACAGTGTAACCAGGGACACACCCACCAGACAGTGTAACCAGGGACACACCCAACAGACAGTGTAACCAGGGACACACCCATCAGACAGTGTAACCAGGACACACCCATCAGACAGTGTAACCAGGGACACACACTAAAGGATCAGCCATCAGACAGTGTAACCAGGGACACACCCTAAAGGATCAGCCATCAGACAGTGTAACCAGGGACACACCCTAAAGGATCAGCCATCAGACAGTGTAACCAGGGACACACCCTAAAGGATCAGCCATCAACAGGGACACACCCTAAAGGATCAGCCATCAGACAGGGACACACCCTAAAGGATCAGCCATCAGACAGTGTAACCAGGGACACACCCTAAAGGATCAGCCATCAGACAGGGACACACCCTAAAGGATCAGCCATCAGACAGTGTAACCAGGGAAACACCCTAAAGGATCAGCCATCAGACAGTGTAACCAGGGACACACCCTAAAGGATCAGCCATCAGACAGGGACACACCCTAAAGGATCAGCCATCAGACAGGGACACACCCTAAAGGATCAGCCATCAGACAGTGTAACCAGGGACACACCCTAAAGGATCAGCCATCAGACAGGGACACACCCTAAAGGATCAGCCATCAGACAGTGTAACCAGGGAAACACCCTAAAGGATCAGCCATCAGACAGTGTAACCAGGGAAACACCCATCAGACAGTGTAACCAGGGACACACCCTAAAGGATCAGCCATCAGACAGGGACACACCCTAAAGGATCAGCCATCAGACAGTGTAACCAGGGAAACACCCTAAAGGATCAGCCATCAGACAGTGTAACCAGGGACACACCCTAAAGGATCAGCCATCAGACAGTGTAACCAGGGACACACCCTAAAGGATCAGCCATCAGACAGTGTAACCAGGGAAACACCCATCAGACAGTGTAACCAGGGACACACCCATCAGACAGTGTAACCAGGGAAACACCCATCAGACAGTGTAACCAGGGACACACCCATCAGACAGTGTAACCAGGGACACACCCATCAGACAGTAACCAGGGACACACCCACCAGACAGTGTAACCAGGGACACACCCACCAGACAGTGTAACCAGGGACACACCCACCGGACAGTGTAACCAGGGACACACCCACCAGACAGTGTAACCAGGGACACACCCAACAGACAGTGTAACCAGGGACACACCCATCAGACAGTGTAACCAGGGACACACCCATCAGACAGTGTAACCAGGGACACACACTAAAGGATCAGCCATCAGACAGTGTAACCAGGGACACACCCTAAAGGATCAGCCATCAGACAGTGTAACCAGGGACACACCCTAAAGGATCAGCCATCAGACAGTGTAACCAGGGACACACCCTAAAGGATCAGCCATCAGACAGTGTAACCAGGGACAAAACCCATCAGACAGTGTAACCAGGGAAACATCCTAAAGGATCAGCCATCAGACAGAGTAACCAGGGACACACCCTAAAGGATCAGCCATCAGACAGTGTAACCAGGGACACACCCTAAAGGATCAGCCATCAGTGTAACCAGGGACACACCCTAAAGGATCAGCCATCAGACAGTGTAACCAGGGACACACCCTAAAGGATCAGCCATCAGACACGGACACACCCTAAAGGATCAACCATCAGACAGTGTAACCAGGGAAACACCCTAAAGGATCAGCCATCAGACAGTGTAACCAGGGACACACCCTAAAGGATCAGCCATCAGACAGTGTAACCAGGGACACACCCTAAAGGATCAGCCATCAGACAGGGACACACCCTAAAGGATCAGCCATCAGACAGAGTAACCAGGGAAACACCCTAAAGGACCAGCCTTCAGACAGTGTAACCAGGGACACACCCATCAGACAGTGTAACCAGGGACACACCCATCAGACAGTGTAACCAGGGACACACGCTAAAGGATCAGCCCACGAGGGACCACCAAAACTCAGGACAAAGGAGAACGTACGGACCCCTCAACTCAGGACAAAGGAGAACGCACAACCCCCTCAACTCAGGACAAAGGAGAACACACAAGATATTTTTATTTTGTTCACACAAGTTTTAGAATTAGGTTTTTTCTTTTTTTTACTATTCTCTAGAATAATAGTGAAGACATCACAACTATGAAATAACACATGGAATCATGCAGTAACCAAATAAAGTGTTAAACAAATCAAAATGTATTTTATATTTGAGATTCTTCAAGTAGCCACCCTTTGCCTTGACAGCTTTGCACACTCTTGGCATTCTCTCAACCAGCTTCACGAGGTAGTCACCTGGAATGCATTTCAATTAACAGGTATTTGTATTAATTATGGATCCCCATTAGTTCCTGCCAAGGCAGCAGCTACTCTTCCTGGGGTTTATTATGGATCCCCATTAGTTCCTGCCAAGGCAGCAGCTACTCTTCCTGGGTTTATTATGGATCCCCATTAGTTCCTGCCAAGGCAGCAGCTACTCTTCCTGGGGTTTATTATGGATCACTATTAGTTCCTGCCAAGGCAGCAGCTACTCTTCCTGGGGTTTATTATGGATCCCCATTAGTTCCTGCCAAGGCATCAGCTACTCTTCCTGGGGTTTATTATGGATCCCCATTAGCCAAGGCAGCAGCTACTCTTCCTGTGGTTTATTATGGATCCCCATTAGTTCCTGCCAAGGCAGCAGCTACTCTTCCTGGGGTTTATTATGGATCACTATTAGTTCCTGCCAAGGCAGCAGCTACTCTTCCTGGGGTTTATTATGGATCCCCATTAGTTCCTGCCAAGGCAGCAGCTACTCTTCCTGGGGTTTATTATGGATCCCCATTAGTTCCTGCCAAGGCAGCAGCTACTCTTCCTGGGGTTTATTATGGATCCCCATTAGTTCCTGCCAAGGCAGTAGCTACTCTTCCTGGGGTTTATTATGGATCCCCATTAGTTCCTGCCAAGGCAGCAGCCACTCTTCCTGGGGTCCTGTAAAGGCAGTTATATCATTTTAAAAACATTAGATTCATTACAGATTTCACAACACACTGTGTGCCCTCAGGGCCATACCCCATCACTACCACATATCTACAACTCAAAATCCATGTGTACGTTTGTGTATAGTGCGTATGTTATCATGTGTGTATCCATGTGTCTGTGCCCATGTTTGTGTTGCGTCAGTCCCCGCTGTTCCTTGTTGCGTCAGTCCCCGCTGTTCCTTGTTGCGTCAGTCCCCACTGTTCCTTGTTGCGTCAGTCCCCGCTGTTCCTTGTTCCCCCGCTGTTCCTTGTTGCGTCAGTCCCCGCTGTTCCTTGTTGCGTCAGTCCCCACTGTTCCTTGTTGCGTCAGTCCCCACTGTTCCTTGTTGCGTCAGTCCCCGCTGTTCCTTGTTGCGTCAGTCCCCGCTGTTCCTTGTTGCGTCAGTCCCCGCTGTTCCTTGTTGCGTCAGTCCCCGCTGTTCCTTGTTGCGTCAGTCCCCGCTGTTCCTTGTTGCGTCAGTCCCCGCTGTTCCTTGTTGCGTCAGTCCCCGCTGTTCCTTGTTGCGTCAGTCCCCGCTGTTCCTTGTTGCGTCAGTCCCCGCTGTTCCATAAGGTGTATTTTTATCTGTTTTTTAAAATCTGATTCTCCTGCTGCATCAGTTACCTGATGTGGAATAGAGTTCCATGTAGTCATGGCTCTATGTAGTACTGTGGAATAGAGTTCCATGTAGTCATGGCTCTATGTAGTACTGTGGAATAGAGTTCCATGTAGTCATGGCTCTATGTAGTACTGTGGAATAGAGTTCCATGTAGTCATGGCTCTATGTAGTACTGTGGAATAGAGTTCCATGTAGTCATGGCTCTATGTAGTACTGTGGAATAGAGTTCCATGTAGTCATGTCTCTATGTAGTACTGTGGAATAGAGTTCCATGTAGTCATGGCTCTATGTAGTACTGTGGAATAGAGTTCCATGTAGTCATGGCTCTATGTAGTACTGTGGAATAGAGTTCCATGTAGTCATGGCTCTATGTAGTACTGTGGAATAGAGTTCCATGTAGTCATGGCTCTATGTAGTACTGTGCACCTCCCATAGTCTGTTCTGGACTTGGGGACTGTGAAGAGACCTCTGGTGGCATGTCTTGTGGGGTATGTATGGGTGTCTGAGCTGTGTGTTAGTAGTTTAAACAGACCTCTGGTAGCATGTCTTGTGGGGTATGTATGGGTGTCTGAGCTGTGTGTTAGTAGTTTAAACAGACCTCTGGTAGCATGTCTTGTGGGGTATGAATGGGTGCCTTGTTGATAGTGTTGTTAAGAAGGTAGAAACTAGGTCCTGTAGGACCTGCCTTCCTGGCATGAGTAGCAGGACGTTGAAATTTTGCGCAATTTTTAACAAAACGTTGAAAAAAAAGACACGATCTTTAAGAGGTTGAAGGTAGAAACTAGGGCCTGTAGGACCTGCCTTGTTGATAGTATTGTTAAGAAGGTAGAAACTAGGGCCTGTAGGAACTGCCTTGTTGATAGTGTTTTTAAGAAGGTAGAAACTAGGGCCTGTAGGACCTGCCTTGTTGATAGTGTTGTTAAGAAGGTAGAAACTAGGGCCTGTAGGAACTGCCTTGTTGATTTTTAGTGTTTTAGAGGTTGAAGGTAGAAACTAGGGCCTGTAGGACCTGCCTTGTTGATAGTATTGTTAAGAAGGTAGAAACTAGGGCCTGTAGGAACTGCCTTGTTGATAGTGTTGTTAAGAAGGTAGAAACTAGGGCCTGTAGGACCTGACTTGTTGATAGTGTTGTTAAGGTAGAAACTAGAGCCTGTAGGACCTGCCTTGTTGATAGTGTTTTTAAGGTAGAAACTAGGGCCTGTAGGACCTGCCTTGTTGATAGTGTTGTTAAGAAGGTAGAAACTAGGGCCTGTAGGAACTGCCTTGTTGATAGTGTTGTTAAGAAGGTGGAAACTAGGGCCTGTAGGACCTGCCTTGTTGATAGTGTTGTTAAGAAGGTAGAAACTAGGGCCTGTATGACCTGCCTTGTTGATAGTGTTGTTAAGAAGGTAGAAACTAGGGCCTGTAGGACCTGACTTGTTGATAGTGTTGTTAAGAAGGTAGAGCAACACTTTATTATGGACAGACCTCTCCCCATCTTAGCTACTGTTGTATCAATATGTTTTGACCATTACAGTTTACAATCCAGGGTTACTCCAAGCAGTTTATTCACCTCAACTTGCTCAATTTCCACATTATTCACTACAAGATTCAGTTGAGGTTTAGGGTTTAGTGAATGATTTGTCCCAAATACAATGCTTTTAGTTTTGAAAATATTTTTGGTGTGCCATCTTAAAAGTTCATTTGTGGAATTTAATTCCTTCTTAAAGTGTTTCAGCCAATCAGTTGTGTTGTGATAAGGTAGGGGGGTATACAGAAGATAACCCTATTTGTTAAAAGACCAAGGTCAGACGAGACGGAAAACTTCAACAACAAGTTTCTTCAAGTGCAGTCGCAAAAACCATCAAGCGCTATGATGAAACAGGATCTCATGAGGACCGCCACAGGAATGGAAGACCCAGAGTTACCTCTGCTGTAGAGGATAAGCTCATTAGAGTTACCTCTGCTACAGAGGATAAGTTCATTAGAGTTACCTCTGCTACAGAGGATAACTTCAATTGCAGCCTAAATAAATGCTTCACAGAGTTCAAGCAACAGACATCAACATCAACTGTCAGAGGAGACTGCGTGAATCAGGCCTTCATAGTTGAATTGCTGCAAAGAAACCACTACTAAAAGACACCAATAAGAAGAAGAGACTTGCTTGGGCCAAGAAACATGAGCAATGGACGTTAGACCGGTGGAAATCTGTCCTTAGATCATCTGTTCCCACCTCCATGTCTTTGTGAGACGCGGTGTGAGTGAACAGATGATCTACGCATGTGTGGTTCCAACTGTGAAGCGGAGGTGATGGTGTGGTGGTGCTTTGCTGGTGACACTGTCAGTGATTTATTTAGAATTCAAGGCACACTTAACCAGCATGACTACCACAGCATTCTGCAGTACTTGTACTTCCGGCGCCGACAGAGATGGCCGCCTCGCTTCGCGTTCCTAGGAAACTATGCAGTTTTTTGTTTTTTTACGTGTTATTTCTTACACTAGTACCCCAGGTCATCTTAGGTTTCATTACATACAGCCGAGAAGAACTACTGAATATAAGATCAGCGTCAACTCACCATCAGTACGACCAAGAATATGTTTTTCGCGATGCGGATCCTGTGTTCTGCCTTACAACCAGTGTAACGGAGTGGATCACATGCAGCGACCAAAAAAAAAAACGACTCAGAAAAAGAGGGAAACGAAGCGGTCTTCTGGTCAGACTCCGGAGACCGGCACATCGTGCACCACTCCCTAGCATTCTTCTTGCCAATGTCCAGTCTCTTGACAACAAGGTTGATGAAATACGAGCAAGGGTAGCATTCCAGAGGGACATCAGAGACTGTAACGTTCTCTGCTTCACGGAAACATGGCTAACTGGAGAGACGCAATCCGAAGCGGTGCAGCCAGCGGGTTTCTCCACGCATCGCGCCGACAGAAACAAACATCTTTCTGGTAAGAAGACGGGCGGGGCGTATGCCTTATGGCCAACGTGACATGGTGTGATGAAAGAAACATACAGGAACTCAAATCCTTCTGTTCACCTGATTTAGAATTCCTCACAATCAAATGTAGACCGCATTATCTACCAAGAGAATTCTCTTCGATTATAATCACAGCCTGTATATACCCCCAAGCAGACACATCGATGGCTCTGAACGAACTTTATTTAACTCTCTGCAAACTGGAAACGATTTATCCGGAGGCTGCATTCATTGTAGTTGGGGATTTTAACAAGGCTAATCTGAAAACAAGACTCCTAAATTTTATCAGCATATCGATTGCGCAACCAGGGGTGGAAAGACCCTGGATCATTGTTACTCTAACTTCCGCGACGCATATAAGGCCCTGCCCCGCCCCCTTTCGGAAAAGCTGACCACGACTCCATTTTGTTGATCCCTGCCTACAGACAGAAACTAAAACAAGAAGCTCCCACGCTGAGGTCTGTCCAACGCTGGTCCGACCAAGCTGACTCCACACTCCAAGACTGCTTCCATCACGTGGACTGGGAGATGTTTCGTATTGCGTCAGACAACAACATTGACGAATACGCTGATACGGTGTGCGAGTTCATTAGAACGTGCGTTGAAGATGTCGTTCCCATAGCAACGATTAAAACATTCCCTAACCAGAAACCGTGGATTGATGGCAGCATTCGTGTGAAACTGAAGGCACGAACCACTGCTTTTAATCAGGGCAAGGTGTCTGGTAACATGACTGAATACAAACAGTGCAGCTATTCCCTCCGCAAGGCTATCAAACAAGCTAAGCGCCAGTACAGAGACAAAGTAGAATCTCAATTCAACGGCTCAGACACAAGAGGCATGTGGCAGGGTCTACAGTCAATCACGGACTACAGGAAGAAACCCAGCCCAGTCACGGACCAGGATGTCTTGCTCCCAGGCAGACTAAATAACTTTTTGCCCGCTTTGAGGACAATACAGTGCCACTGACACGGCCTGCAACGGAAACATGCGGTCTCTCCTTCACTGCAGCCGAAGTGAGTAAGACATTTAAACGTGTTAACCCTCGCAAGGCTGCAGGCCCAGACGGCATCCCCAGCCGCGCCCTCAGAGCATGCGCAGACCAGCTGGCCGGTGTGTTTACGGACATATTCAATCAATCCCTATACCAGTCTGCTGTTCCCACATGCTTCAAGAGGGCCACCATTGTTCCTGTTCCCAAGAAAGCTAAGGTAACTGAGCTAAACGACTACAGCCCCGTAGCACTCACATCCGTCATCATGAAGTGCTTTGAGAGACTAGTCAAGGACCATATCACCTCCACCCTACCTGACACCCTAGACCCACTCCAATTTGCGGTCTGCACAACGCATCACCGGGGGCAAACTACCTGCCCTCCAGGACACCTACACCACCCGATGCTACAGGAAGGCCATAAAGATCATCAAGGACATCAACCACCCGAGCCACTGCCTGTTCACCCCGCTGTCATCCAGAAGGCGAGGTCAGTACAGGTGCATCAAAGCTGGGACCGAGAGACTGAAAAACAGCTTCTATCTCAAGGCCATCAGACTGTTAAACAGCCACCACTAACATTGAGTGGCTGCTGCCAACACACTGACACTGACACTGACTCTACTCCAGCCACTTTAATCATGGGAATTGATGGGAAATGATGTAAATATATCACTAGCCACTTTAAACAATGCTACCTTATATAATGTTACTTACCCTACATTGTTCATCTCATATGCATACGTTGATACTGTACTCTATATCATCGACTGCATCCTTATGTAATACATGTATCACTAGCCACTTTAACTATGCCACTTGGTTTACATACTTATCTCATATGTATATACTGTACTCGATATCATCTACTGTATCTTGCCTATGCTGCTCTGTACCATCACTCATTCATATATCCTTATGTACATATTCTTTATCCCCTTACACTGTGTATAAGACAGTAGTTTTTTTGGAATTGTTAGATAGATTACTTGCTCGTTATTACTGCATTGTCGGAACTAGAAGCACAAGCATTTCGCTACACTCGCATTAACATCTGCTAACCATGTGTATGTGACAAATAAAATTTGATTTGATTTGATTTGCAGCGATACGCCATCCCATCTGGTTTACGCTTAGTGGGACTATCATTTGTTTTTCAACAGGACAATGACCCAAAACACACCAACAGGATGTGTAAGAGCAATTTTACCAAGTGATGGAGTGCTGCATCATGACCTGGCCTCCACAATCACCTGACCTCAACCCAATTGAGATGGTTTGGGATGAGTCTTGGGAACTAATTCAAGACTGGTGGGAAAGCATTCCAGGTGAAGCTGGTTGAGAAAATGCCAAGAATGTGCAAAGCTGTCAGCTGGATACTTTGAAGAAAATATATTTTGATTTGTTTAACACTTTTTTGGTTATTATAATAATTAGTAATTTCACATTTTAGTCACTTAGCAGATGCTCTTATACAAAAGCGACTTACAGCAGCAATTAGGGTTATGTGCCATGCTCAAGGGCACATGGGCAGATTTTTCATCTAGGTGGCTCAGGGATTCAAACCAGCGACCTTTTGGTTCCTGGCCCAACGCTTTTAACCGCTTGTCTACCTGACCTGCCGCACCTCTCCTCGCCACAGATATCTCCTCGTCTCCACACATATGCTCCCCTATGTACCACTTCATCAACTGTCTACCACCCACTCTTTGTCTCTCTCTTCTCCCTGCTGACCCAGCTACCACCATGTACAAGTGGGCAACTAACATCGGGTCCCTCTCTTCTAGAATGTGCAGGAAAAGGTTCCTCTCCTCCTCACTCCATGACTCAAACTATTGGGTCCAGAGGCACAGTTGATGCTCAAAGATATGATGGGCTGTCCTGAACCTGTAGCATACTGGCACAGCTTTCCCCAACAGGTCTCCAGCAATGGCTCCCTCTGGGAAGTGCTCAGGAACCAGCTGTACCTTCAAACTGGACCTGGTCCAGCAGTGTTGGCTGTGTCGAGTGTGTGTTGTACCTTCAGTTCCTGTAGCTGGTCTGGTTCGTAGAGCTGGTTAGAGACTGCCTGGGCCAGGAAGGCATCTAACTCATGTCTCTGTAGAATACGACCACCTGGCCACTGCATCATATACCTGTTAACACACACACACACCTTAACACACCACACACACGTGGTACACAGACACACACACCTCTCACACCCTTCCAGTCTCACCTGAGCACGCAGCACATGAGCAGAAGGTGTTGTGGGACCTGAGCAGGGTTGAGTAAGGCAGGACAGTCAGAGCGCAGACAGGCTAGGAAAGCTCTGGTCCTCCGGGAGCGATCTTCACTGGCTCTACCAAGCCACAGCCTCCGCAGGTTAGGACAGGTCCACTCTCTGAAGCACAGCGCTGGAACCAGCTCCGGGGTCAGGGCCGACTTCGACTTCCCACTGGACCACTCCTTCACTATCACTGGAGGAACTGGAGGGGATGACAACCAGGGAGAGAGAGACAAGACAAACAACCAGGGAGAGAGAGACAAGACAAACAACCAGGGAGAGAGAGACAAGACAAACAACCAGGGAGAGAGAGACAAGACAAACAACCAGGGAGAGAGAGACAAGACAGACAACCAGGGAGAGAGAGACAAGACAGACAACCAGGGAGAGAGAGACAAGACAAACAACCAGGGAGAGAAAGAGACAAGACAAACAACCAGGGAGAGAAAGAGACAAGACAAACAACCAGGGAGAGAAAGAGAGAGAGTGGAAAAGTAAGACAATAGTACAAACAAAACTAAATTGTTCACTTCCTTCCTTGCCTCCCTCCTTCCTTCCTTCCCTCACCTTCGAGGGGTCCTCTGTTGCGCATGGCGAGTCTCTCGAGGCGTCGGTGTGTTTCGGCTAGGCTGAAGAGGACCCCATAGCTGTACTGTCTGGCTGCTCTGAACAGCAGAGAGGCTGGAGGCAGTTCACTGTTACAATCATCTTCTATACACACCGCCATCTTTATCTCTCCCTGAGAGGGATGGAGAGAGAGTGAGAGATGTATGACCATATTAGAGACATATTTCCCTCAGATTACACAGGTCCACAAAGAATTCGAAAACAAATCCAATTTTGATAAACTCCCATATCTACTGGGTGAAATTCCACAGTGTGCATCACAGCAGCAAGATGTGTTACCTGTTGCCACGAGAAAAGGGCAACCAGTGAAGAACACACACCATTGTAAATACAACCCATATTTATGCTTATTTATTTTATCTTGTGTCCTTTAACCATTTGTACATTGTTTTAACACTGTGTGTATATATATATATATATAAATAATATGACATTTGTAATGTCTTTATTGTTTTGAAACTTCTGTATGTGTAATGTTTACTGTTCTTTTGTTTATTTCACTTTATATATTATCTACCTCACTTGCTTTGGCAATGTTAACACGTTTCCCATGACAATAAAGCCCTTGAATTGAATTGAGAGAGAGGGCTGTAGAGAGAGGGCTGTAGAGAGAGGGCTGTAGAGAGAGGGCTGTAGAGAGAGGGCTGTAGAGAGAGGGCTGTAGAGAGAGGGCTGTAGAGAGAGGGCTGTAGAGAGAGGGATGTAGAGAGAGGGATGGAGAGAGAGGGTTTTAGAGAGAGGGTTTTAGAGAGAGGGTTTTAGAGAGAGGGATGTAGAGAGGGTTTTAGAGAGAGGGATGTAGAGAGAGAGATGTAGAGAGAGGGCTGTAGAGAGAGGGATGTAGAGAGAGGGATGTAGAGAGAGGGCTGTAGAGAGAGGGCTGTAGAGAGAGGGCTGTAGAGAGAGGGCTGTAGAGAGAGGGCTGTAGAGAGGGTAGAGAGAGGGCTGTAGAGAGAGGGTTGTAGAGAGAGGGATGTAGAGAGAGGGATGTAGAGAGGGATGAGAGAGGGATGGAGAGAGGGATGGAGAGAGGGATGGAGAGAGGGATGGAGAGAGGGATGGGAGAGAGGGATGGAGAGGAGATGGAGAGAGAGGGAGAGAGAGGGAGAGAGAGGGAGAGAGAGAGAGAGAGGGGGAGAGAGAGGAGAGAGAGAGGAGAGAGAGAGGAGAGAGAGAGAGAGAGGGAGAGAGAGAGAGAGGAGAGAGAGGAGAGAGAGAGAGAGAGGGAGAGAGAGAGGAGAGAGAGGGAGAGAGAGAGAGAGAGAGAGAGAGAGAGAGAGAGAGAGAGGGAGAGAGAGGGAGAGAGGAGAGAGAGAGAGAGGGCTGAGAGAGAGGGAGAGAGAGGAGGGAGAGAGAGGGCTGAGAGAGAGGGTTAGAGAGAGGGATGTAGAGAGAGGGATGAGAGAGGGATGGAGAGAGGGCTGTAGAGAGAGGGTTTTAGAGAGAGGGATGTAGAGAGAGGGATGTAGAGAGAGGGATGTAGGGGGAGAGAGAGGGCTGTAGAGAGAGGGAGAGAGAGGGCTGTAGAGAGAGGGCTGTAGAGAGGGATGGAGAGAGGGATGGGGCTGGAGAGAGAGGGTTTTAGAGAGGATGTAGAGAGAGGGTTTAGAGAGAGGGATTTAGAGAGAGGGATGTAGAGAGAGGGATGTAGAGAGAGGGATGTAGAGAGAGGGATGTAGAGAGAGGGATGTAGAGAGAGGGTTTTAGAGAGGGATGTAGAGAGAGGGATGTAGAGAGAGGGATGTAGAGAGAGGGATGTAGAGAGAGGGATGTAGAGAGAGGGATGGAGAGAGAGGGATGGAGAGAGAGGATGGTAGAGGGATGGAGAGGGATGAGAGAGGGATGTAGAGAGAGGGATGTAGAGGGAGGAGAGAGAGAGAGAGGATTTAGAGAGAGGGATGAGAGAGGGCTGTAGAGAGGGCTGTAGAGAGAGGGCTGTAGAGAGGGCTGGGATGTAGAGGGCTGTAGAGAGGGATAGTAGAGGGCTGGAGAGAGGGATGTAGAGAGAGGGATGTAGAGAGAGGGATGGAGAGGGATGTAGAGAGAGGGATGGAGAGAGGGATGGAGAGAGGGCTGTAGAGAGAGGGCTGTAGAGAGAGGGCTGAGAGAGAGGGATGGAGAGAGAGGGATGTAGAGAGAGGGATGTAGAGAGAGGGATGGAGAGAGAGGGAGAGAGAGAGAGGGCTGAGAGAGGGAGAGAGAGAGAGGATGAGAGAGGGATGGAGAGAGAGGGATGAGAGAGAGGGCTGTAGAGAGAGGGATAGAGAGAGGGCTGTAGAGAGAGGGCTGTAGAGAGGGCTGTAGAGAGAGGGCTGGAGAGAGGGCTGTAGAGAGAGGGCTGGAGAGAGAGGGATGAGAGAGAGGGATGAGAGAGAGGGATGGAGAGAGAGAGAGGGATGGTGAGAGAGGGCTGTAGAGAGAGGGCTGTAGAGAGAGGGCTGTGGAGAGAGAGGGCTGTAGAGAGAGGGCTGTAGAGAGAGGGCTGTAGAGAGAGGGCTGTAGAGAGAGGGCTGTAGAGAGAGGGCTGTAGAGAGAGAGAGAGGGATGGAGAGAGAGGGATGGAGAGAGAGAGAGAGAGAGGATGGAGAGAGAGGGATGAGAGAGAGAGAGAGATGGTGAGAGAGGGATGGTAGAGAGAGGGCTGTAGAGAGAGGGATGGAGAGAGGGCTGTAGAGAGAGGGCTGAGAGAGGGCTGTAGAGAGAGGGCTGTAGAGAGAGGGCTGTAGAGAGAGGATGTAGAGAGAGGGCTGTAGAGAGAGGGCTGTAGAGAGAGAGGATGGAGAGAGAGGGATGGAGAGAGAGGGATGGAGAGAGAGGAGAGAGAGAGAGGAGAGAGAGAGGATGGAGAGAGAGATGGTGAGAGAGAGATGGTGAGAGAGGGATATAGAGAGAGGGCTGTAGAGAGAGGGCTGTAGAGAGAGGGCTGTAGAGAGAGGGCTGTAGAGAGAGGGCTGTAGAGAGAGGGCTGTAGAGAGAGGGATGGAGAGAGAGGGATGGAGAGAGAGGGATGGAGAGAGGGATGGAGAGAGAGAGAGAGAGAGAGAGAGAGAGAGAGAGAGAGAGAGAGAGAGAGAGAGAGAGAGAGAGAGAGGATGGAGAGAGAGGGATAGAGAGGGATGTAGAGAGGCTGTAGAGAGAGGGCTGAGAGAGAGGGCTGTAGAGAGAGGGCTGTAGAGAGAGGGCTGAGAGAGAGAGAGGGATGTAGAGAGAGGGATTGGAGAGAGAGGGATGTAGAGAGAGGGATAGAGGGAGAGAGAGGGATTTAGAGAGAGAGGGATGAGAGAGAGGGATGAGAGAGAGGGATGAGAGGGAGAGAGAGAGAGAGAGAGAGAGAGAGGGATGTGAGAGAGAGGATGAGAGAGAGGGATGAGAGAGGGGAGAGGGAAGAGGGATGTAGAGAGAGGGATGTAGGGAGAGAGGGATGTAGAGAGAGGGATGTAGAGAGAGGGATGTAGAGAGAGGGAGAGAGAGAGATGTAGAGAGAGATGTAGAGGGATGAGAGAGAGAATGCTAGAGGGAGTAGAGAGTGAAGGAGGCTGAGAGAGGATGAAATGATGTTACTCTGAGAGGATGGAGACAGAGGGATGGGAGAGAGAGAGGGAGAGAGAGAGGGATGTGAGAAGAGAGAGAGAGAGAGAGAGAGAGAGAGAGAGAGAGAGAGGAGGGAGAGGTGTTAAGGGAGGGCTGCTGATTGGAGAAAGCTGTGAAATAGGCCAGGCTGCAAACCTGTAGAAGGGCTGTTACTCGCAACCCTAGGGACAGAGAGGAAGAGAACAGAGAGGCAGGGTTTGTGTTAGGGATTACCACTGCTAGAAGGGCTGTAGGAGAGGGTTAGAGAGGGATGTAGAGAGGGAGAGCCGCTTAGAATGGCCATATTGGCTCCTCAAGCCATTGATTAAAAATGGACACCCATAACAAAGAGTGTCTGTGAGTACCTTACGGTCAGAATGTGATATATTTGTGGATACATCAGTCCTCTGTTGAGGGGTCAGTATGTGAGTATATCTGTGGCTGTAGTCAGTCCTCTAGAGAGAGGGCTTGATCAGAGAGTGTCTGGGATGTGGATACATCAGTCCTCTGTGACTTGGTCATGTATATATATTGTGGATACATCAGTCCTCTGTTGAGAGAGGGATGGTCAGTATGTGGTATATCTGTACATCAGTCCTCTGTTGACTTGGTCAGTATGTGGTATATCTGTGGATACATCAGTCCTCTGTGACTTGGTCAGTATGTGGTATATTTGTGGATACATCAGTCCTCTGTTGACTTGGTCAGTATGTGGTATATCTGTGGATACATCAGTCCTCTGTTGCCCTTGGTCAGTATGTGGCTATAGGCCAGAGATGGACCTTCAAATCATGTCCTCTGTACAGACACACTAACAGTCAGTATGTGGAAGTCATATCTGTGGAAACTGGGGAGTCCGTGAATGCTGATTGGCTGAAACCTTGAAATCAGGTATGTGGTATTATTATGATCTAACTACGTTCGAATAAAGTTTCTAATAGAAGGCACTTCAGGGGTTTGTGTTATATACCACTGCTAAGGGCTGTGTCCTAGTACTCCGCTTAGCGTGGCCATATTCCACACCTCCTCAAGCATTATTGATTAAAAATGGACACCCATAACAAAGAGTGTCTGTGGTACCTTGGTCAGAATGTGATATATTTGTGGATACATCAGTCCTCTGTTGACTTGGTCAGTATGTGGTATATCTGTGGATACATCAGTCCTCTGTTGACTTGGTCAGTATGTGGTATATCTGTGGATACATCAGTCCTCTGTGTTACCTTGGTCAGTATGTGGTATATTTGTGGATACATCAGTCCTCTGTTGACTTGGTCAGTATGTGGTATATCTGTGGATACATCAGTCCTCTGTGTTACCTTGGTCAGTATGTGGTATATCTGTGGATACATCAGTCCTCTGTTGACTTGGTCAGTATGTGGTATATCTGTGGATACATCAGTCCTCTGTTGACTTGGTCAGTATGTGGTATATCTGTGGATACATCAGTCCTCTGTTACCTTGGTCAGTATGTGGTATATCTGTGGATACATCAGTCCTCTGTTGACTTGGTCAGTATGTGGTATATCTGTGGATACATCAGTCCTCTGTTGACTTGGTCAGTATGTGGTATATCTGTGGATACATCAGTCCTCTGTGTTACCTTGGTCAGTATGTGGTATATCTGTGGATACATCAGTCCTCTGTTGACTTGGTCAGTATGTGGTATATCTGTGGATACATCAGTCCTCTGTTGACTTGGTCAGTATGTGGTATATCTGTGGATACATCAGTCCTCTGTTGACTTGGTCAGTATGTGGTATATCTGTGGATACATCAGTCCTCTGTTACCTTGGTCAGTATGTGGTATATCTGTGGATACATCAGTCCTCTGTGTTACCTTGGTCAGTATGTGGTATATCTGTGGATACATCAGTCCTCTGTGTTACCTTGGTCAGTATGTGGTGTATCTGTGGATACATCAGTCCACTGTGTCTGTTACCTTGGTCAGTATGTGGTATATCTGTGGATACATCAGTCCACTGTTACCTTGGTCAGTATGTGGTATATCTCTGGATACATCAGTCCACTGTTACCTTGGTCAGTATGTGGTATATCTGTGGATACATCAGTCCACTGTGTCTGTTACCTTGGTCAGTATGTGGTATATCTGTGGATACATCAATCCTCTCTGTCTGTTACCTTGGTCAGTATGTGGTATATCTCTGGATACATCAATCCTCTGTTACCTTGGTCAGTATGTGGTATATCTGTGGATACATCAGTCCACTGTGTCTGTTACCTTGGTCAGTATGTGGTATATCTGTGGATACATCAGTCCTCTGTTACCTTGGTCAGTATGTGGTATATCTGTGGATACATCAGTCCTCTGTTACCTTGGTCAGTATGTGGTATATCTGTGGATACATCAGTCCTCTGTTACCTTGGTCAGTATGTGGTATATCTGTGGATACATCAGTCCTCTGTGTCTGTTACCTTGGTCAGTATGTGGTGTATCTGTGGATACATCAGTCCACTGTGTCTGTTACCTTGGTCAGTATGTGGTATATCTCTGGATACATTAGTCCTCTGTGTTACCTTGGTCAGTATGTGGTATATCTGTGGATACATCAGTCCACTGTGTCTGTTACCTTGGTCAGTATGTGGTATATCTGTGGATACATCAATCCTCTCTGTCTGTTACCTTGGTCAGTATGTGGTATATCTGTGGATACATCAGTCCACTGTTACCTTGGTCAGTATGTGGTATATCTCTGGATACATCAGTCCTCTGTTACCTTGGTCAGTATGTGGTATATCTGTGGATACATCAGTCCACTGTTACCTTGGTCAGTATGTGGTATATCTGTGGATACATCAGTCCACTGTTACCTTGGTCAGTATGTGGTATATCTGTGGATACATCAGTCCACTGTTACCTTGGTCAGTATGTGGTATATCTGTGGATACATCAGTCCTCTGTGTTACCTTGGTCAGTATGTGGTATATCTGTGGATACATCAGTCCTCTGTGTTACCTTGGTCAGTATGTGGTATATCTGTGGATACATCAGTCCACTGTTACCTTGGTCAGTATGTGGTATATCTGTGGATACATCAGTCCACTGTTACCTTGGTCAGTATGTGGTATATCTGTGGATACATCAGTCCACTGTTACCTTGGTCAGTATGTGGTATATCTGTGGATACATCAGTCCACTGTTACCTTGGTCAGTATGTGGTATATCTGTGGATACATCAGTCCTCTGTTACCTTGGTCAGTATGTGGTATATCTGTGGATACATCAGTCCTCTTTTACCTTGGTCAGTATGTGGTATATCTGTGGATACATCAGTCCACTGTTACCTTGGTCAGTATGTGGTATATCTGTGGATACATCAGTCCACTGTTACCTTGGTCAGTATGTGGTATATCTGTGGATACATCAGTCCACTGTTACCTTGGTCAGTATGTGGTATATCTGTGGATACATCAGTCCACTGTTACCTTGGTCAGTATGTGGTATATCTGTGGATACATCAGTCCACTGTTACCTTGGTCAGTATGTGGTATATCTCTGGATACATCAGTCCTCTGCGGTGTCTGTGTTCCGCTACTCTCAACACCTCAGCGCTGACTTGAGGCAGAGGGGGCGTGGTTATGTCCATGTGACTCCGCGTCGCCATCGACAACAGCGATGGAATGTTACCGTGGGACCCATCCCCTCCGCCCCCTCGACAGGACGGATCGTCCCATCTGGAGGACTTGTCTGGCAGATGGCTGAAAAAGAGAGAGAGGAAAGGGTAGAGGAGCAAGACATGAGCGAGAGATGAGAGGAGAGGGGGGAGAGTGAGAGAAGAGGGGGAGAGAGAGAGAGAGACAGGAGAGGAAAGGGGAGAGAGAGAGAGACAGGAGAGGAAAGGAGAGAGAGAGAGACAGGAGAGGAAAGGGGAGAGAGAGGGACAGGAGAGGAAAGGGGAGAGAGAGGGACAGAGAGGGGAGGAGAGGAAAGGGGGGGAGAGAGAGGAGGGGGAGAGAGAGAGAAGAGAAGAGAGAGAGAGAGAGAGAAGAGGGGGAGAGAGAGAGAGAAGAGGGGGAGAGAGAGAGAAGAGGGAGAGAGAGAGAGAGGGAGAGAGGAGAGAGGGGGAGAGAAAAGGGGGAGAGAGAGCGAAGAGGGGGAGAGCGAAAGGGGGGAGAGTGCGAAGAGGGGGGAGAGAGAGAGAGAGGGGGAGAGAGCGAAGAGGGGGGGAGAGAGAGAGAGAGGGGAGAGAGAGAGAGGGGAGAGAGAGAGAGAGGGAGAGAGAGAGAGAAGAGGGGGGAGAGAGAAGAGGGGGGAGAGAGAGAGGGGGAGAGAGAGGGAGGGGGAGAGAGAGAGAGGGGGGAGAGAGGAGAGGGGGAGAGAGCGAAGAGGGGGGAGAGAGAGAGGGGGGAGAGAGCGAAGAGGGGGGAGAGAGAGAGAGCGAGAGCGAAGAGGGGGAGAGAGCGAAGAGAGGGGGGGGAGCGAAGAGAGAGCGAAGAGGGGGGAGAGAGCGAAGGGGGGAGAGAGCGAGAGAGGGGGAGAGAGAGAAGAGAGGGGGGAGAGAGAAGAGGGGGGGGAGAGAGAAAGGGGGGGAGAGAGCGAAGAGGGGGAGAGAGAAGAGGGGGCGAAGAGGGGGAGAGAGCGAAGGGGGAGAGAGCGAGAGAGGGGGGGGAGAGAGTGCGAAGAGGGGGAGAGAGCGAAGAGGGGGGGGGGAGAGAGCGAAAGAGGGGGAGAGAGAGCGAAGAGGGGGGAGGGGAGAGCGAAGAGGGGGAGAGAGCGAAGAGGGGGGAGAGCGAAGAGGGGGAGAGAGCGAAGAGGGGGGGGAAGAGGGGGGAGAGAAGAGGGGGAGAGAAGAGGGGAGAGAGTCAGGGTGTTGCAGCTGAGACGAAACCATACAACAGGTTGCAGTGAAAGCAGTAACAGTGGTGAGTCAAGCCACACAGGCCTTCATGAATAAACTATGAGTGAGTGTGTGTGAGTATTTTATGCGTGGTAGTTCATTAGGATCCCCGTTAGCTGTTGCAAAAGCAGCAGATACTCTTCCTGGGATCCACACAGAATACTAAAACATGACATAATACAGAACATTAATAAACAAGAACAGAACATTTTATAAAAAGGCCCATCAGTGTGTGAGGGTCTATCAGTGTGTGTATCAGTGTGTGTATCAGTGTGTGTATCAGTGTGTGTATCAGTGTGTGTATCAGTGTGTGTATCAGTGTGTGTATCAGTGTGTCTATCAGTGTGTGTATCAGTGTGTCTATCAGTGTGTGTATCAGTGTGTGAGGCGTGTCAGTGTGTGTATCAGTGTGTGAGGGCGTATCAGTGTGTGTATCAGTGTGTCTATCAGTGGCGTATCAGTGTGTGTATCAGTGTGTGAGGGCGTATCAGTGTGTGTATCAGTGTGTGAGGGCGTATCAGTGTGTGTATCAGTGTGTGAGTGGCGTATCAGTGTGTGTATCAGTGTGTGAGGGCGTATCAGTGTGTGTATCAGTGTGTGTATCAGTGTGTCTATCAGTGTGTGTATCAGTGTGTGAGGGCGTATCAGTGTGTGAGGGCGTATCAGTGTGTGTGGGCGTATCAGTGTGTGAGGGCGTATCAGTGTGTGTATCAGTGTGTGAGGGCGTATCAGTGTGTGTATCAGTGTGTGAGGGCGTATCAGTGTGTGTATCAGTGTGTGAGGGCGTATCAGTGTGTGTATCAGTGTGCGAGGCGTATCAGTGTGTGGCGTATCAGTGTGTGTATCAGTGTGTGAGGGCGTATCAGTGTGTGTATCATCAGTGTGAGGGCGTATCAGTGTGTGTATCAGTGTGTGAGGGCGTATCAGTGTGTGTATCAGTGTGTGAGGGCGTATCAGTGTGTGTATCAGTGTGTGAGGGCGTATCAGTGTGTGTATCAGTGTGTGAGGGCGTATCAGTATCAGTGTGTATCAGTGTGTGAGGGCGTATCAGTGTGTGTATCAGTGTGTGAGGCGTATGTGAGGGCGTATCAGTGTGTGAGGGCGTATCAGTGTGAGGGCGTATCAGTGT